>NC_071103.1:40235000-40535000 GCF_024256425.1 Clarias gariepinus
TGTTTACACACACAGATTTGTAGAAACAGGGAAACAGAGGAATGTCTGTCCATGGTACATGGATGTAATGTGATCTGATTATGTGATGTGATGTGATGATGTGATGTTCTCTGACAGGGTGATGTGATGTGATGTAGTGATGTGGTGATGTGATGTGGTGATGTGATGTTCTCTGACAGGTGGATGTGATGTGATGTGATGATGTGATGTTCTCTGACAGGTGGATGTAATGATGCGATGTGGTGATGTGATGTTCTCTGATAGGTGGATGTGATGTGATGTTCTCTGACAGCTGGATGTGATGTGATGTCATGATGTGGTGATGTGATGTGATGTGGTGATGTGATATTGTTGTGTGATAATGTGATGTGATGTGATGATGTTCTCTAACAGGTGGATGTGATGATGTGATGTGATGTTCTCTGATGGGTGAATGTGATGATGTAATGTGATGATGTTATGTTCTCTGACAGGTGGATGTGATGATGTAATATTATGTGATGTTCTCTGAAGGGTGGATGTGATGATGTGGTGATGTGATTATGTGATAATTTGATGTGGTGATGTGATGTTCTCTGAAGGTGGATGTGATGTGATGAGGTGATGTTCTCTGACATGTGGATGCGATGTGGTGATGTGATGTGGTGATGTGATGTTCTCCGACAGGTGGATGTGATGTGATGATGTGATGTGATGTGGTGATGTGATAATGTTCTCTAACAGGTGGATGTGATGATGTGATGTGGTGATGTGATGTAATGATGTGATGTGATGATGTTCTCTAACAGGTGGGTGGGATGATGTGATGTGATGAGGTGATGTTCTCTGACAGCTGGATGTGATGTCATGATGTCATGATGTGATGTGGTGATGTTATGTTGTTGTGTGATAATGTGATGTGATGTGATGATGTTCTCTAACAGGTGGATGTGATGATGTGATGTTCTCTGATGGGTGGATGTGATGATGTGATATGATGTGATGTTCTCTGACAGGTGGATGTGATGATGTGGTGATGTGATGTGATGATGTGATGTTATTTGACAGGTGGATGTGATAATGTGATGTGATGTTCTCTGACAGGTGGATGTGATGATGTGGTGATGTGATGTGATTATGTGATGGTTTGATGTGGTGATGTGATGTGGTGATGTTCTCTAAGAGGTGGATGTGATGTGGTGATGTGATGATGGGTTGATGTGATGATGTGGTCATGTGATGTGGTGATGTGATGTTTTCTGACAGGTGGATGTGATGTGGTGATGTGATGTGATAATGTGATGTGGTGATGTGATGTTCTCTGACAGGTTGATGTGATGGGGTGATGTGGTGATGTGATGTTCTCTGACAGGTGGATGTGATGTGGTGATGTGATGGTCTCTGACAGGTGGATGTGATGATGTGATGTGGTGATGTAATGTGATGTAATGATGTGATGTTCTCTGATAGGTGGATGTGATGTGGTGATGTTCTCTGACAGGTGGATGTGATGTGATGTCATGATGTGGTGATGTGATGTGATGTGGTGATGTGATGTTGTTGTGTGATAATGTAATGTGATGTGATGATGTTCTCTAACAGGTGGATGTGATTATGTGATGTTTTTTGATGGGTGGATGTGATGATGTGATGTGATGTGATGATGTTATGTCCTCTGACAAGTGGATGTGATGATGTGATGTGATGATGTGATGTTCTCTGACAGGTGGATGTGATGATGTGATGTGATGTTCTCTGACAGGTGGATGTGATGATGTGGTGATGTGATGTAATGATGTGATGTTCTTTGACAGGTGGATGTGATGATGTGATGTGATGTTCTCTGAAGGGTGGATGTGATGATGTGGTGATGTGATGTGATTATGTGATGATTTGATGTTCTCTGACAGGTGGATGTGGTGATGTGGTGATGTTTTCTAACAGGTGGATGTGATGATGTGGTGATGTGATGATGGGTTGATGTAATGATGTGGTGATGTTCTCTGACAGGTGGATGTGATGATGTGATGTTCTCTGACAGGTGGATGTGATGGTGGTGACGTTCTTCGTGACTCAGGAACACGGCTTGCTCTTGCAGGACTCTCAGCCCAGACCCGCTGCTCTACAGGGATTACTGGCACTGGATACACCTTACTATTACTACACCTGCAAGGTCCACACACACACACACACACACACACACACACACACACACACACACACACACACACACACACACACAGCTACTATGCTCCATCTTCTCCATTTTGTTCTTCTGTTTTGTATTTTCGTTCCCCATCAGCAGCATTTTTTCTCTTTATTTGCTTGTTTTACTTTTTTCTTATTCTTTCTGCATTAACTTCCATCTGCTCTAACGATCAGCTCTTGTTTCGGAGAGGTGCAGTCTTTCTCCCGCATGTGAGTAAATCTGCTCTATCGCTCGCTGTTTGTTTAGTTCTGTTAATTTGGTGGAATATTTTATGCCATGCAGGCCGTGTCATTTCAAATAATACTCCTTTCTCTAAATCTCTATTATTCAAAGCAGTTCTAAAAGAAAAGCCCACAGGAAGCATTATCATCAATTTTTTTTTTTTTTATTAAAGCCCGGCGAACTTGACGCGACGTCCCCGGCCCCTGCCGCAGTTCCCTCCTCAGCCCACATGGTGGTGCGGCGAGCTCTGCGTGACTTCGTCGGCTTGGAGGGCTGTGAGAAACAGACCAGAGACGCCATGCTGAACTTCAGCTTCTACCTCACCATCGGGGACATGGACGAGGCCTTCAGAGCCATCAAACTCATCAAGAGGTACACACGCACACACACACCTAAACCCTAATCATTTACTAATTTCCCACTTCCATATAACTATATAATGAAATATAGTACAGGTTCTATAACCTCTGCCCTATGTCACTTCTATATTATTGTTGTTTGTTGAGCAGAATCTCAAAGAAAGACACACACACACACACACAGACACACAGCACTCTAGTATTTGTCCAAAATAAGAAGGACTGTGAGTTTAGTTAAAGCTACCGCCACCATGCTTTACTGTAGGTGAATATCTAATGCACACAATCCCAATTTCATTCACTTTAGACGCTACAAACATGGGACACGTCAAGGGGGGTAAATACTTATGTAACCCATTTTTCAAAAACACTCACACACACTTGGCTGAAAGCATGTCAGGGTGGCACTGATGCCATTGTCCTGCACTGAATGGCTGAATGTTTTAGGTTCTTCTCATTACTGTGTGTGTGTGTGTGTGTGTGTGTGTGTGTGTGTGTGTGTGTGAGAGTGAATGAGAAAGAAAGACGTGCACTTCCCTGTTCTGTACTGTAGACTGGAATAGCGCATTTCCTATGTTGCCTGTCAACAGCAGACGTGCAGATGGGCACATGCCTCACCACACACACACACACACACACACACACACACACACACACACACACTAAGCTCTCACCATCCGTTGCAGTATCTTTGTGTGTGTGTGGAGGGGTGGAGTGACATTAGGAAATCTTATACATTGATGATCAGATAGACAGACTGGCGCCTCATTCGCTCCAACGTCAGTTCACACTGCTGGAAAAAAGGAATAAACAGTTAATGATAATTAAACTTTACGCTTTAAATCCTAAATATTTTAGTACATTGGCATTGGAATCATTTAGGGCATGGAGGTAAGGTACGTATGTTCTGATAGCTCGACAATTTAAGAAAAAAAGTTCATGGGCAAAAAAAAAAAAAAAAAACCTCCAGCAGTCAAAGCGTCAGGTTTGACATATATTTGAAATTTAAGAAAAAATAAAAAGTAAAAAATTTTGTGCTGTTGATATGAGAAGTTTATATACACCTGTGAAAATGTCAGGAATTTTATGATGTAAAAATCAAAAACAGATCAAACACATCTGATGTTTCTCCATCTGTAGCCTTTAAAGCTCCGAGTATTTTAGCCATTATTTATTTGGATATTTTTGTAATAAACATATACAGGGCTCGGGGTTGTGCTGTATAGAGTGTAATATCCTCTTTTTATTAAGTACATTTAGTACAAAATATGATGAACTGAATTTCAGTTTGACTACCTAAACATGACTGAGCAAAATATTAGAAACTGGGACACACACGCAACGTAACGGCACAGATACACACGTCACATGTTTTTATTGTTGTTTCTGTGACCAAAAAAATAATAAAAATATACTTATTTTAAGAGTTGTACATTTTTGCGACACCATTCTGATATTCCGGTAGTGGTAAAATTTACAGGTTATAAAAGTAACGAAAACTTTTGTTCTACCTGATGTATCCAAATACACTAATACACAGTTTGAAGTCTGAAGCCTCACCGTTAACACACACCAGCAAGTCTTCTATATAATCACACTTGTATATATACTGTATAATTAATATGATGTGATATGGAAATGTGGTAACTTTTGTTTTTAGAAACAAGGAAAAATATCATTATGAAGAAGCATTTGTGCATAAGAATGTGCAGTTACTAATACTTTGAGCATTCAATGTGTATTACAACCTGAAGACATATCAGGTATTGAGCAGATCTCTTGTACACATCTGTATTTATGTCGTTTCACTGGATTTACAGGATGCACAGCATGGCTATAACTGGGCCATTAGAAACTGGTGATCTCGCTCTTCTTAATCCGTTCCTTTGTTGACTTGGATTTGCTGGAAAATGAAAGTTCTCTTCAGATCTAGCTGGTTTCATATTATGTTCATTGTACAGTGCCTGAGTATGATTGTGTCCTCCTCCCACTCCCCAGCTAGCCAGCTTTAACAGTAGTAATGTTGCACAGTACCCAAGTAAACATGCATTTAGTTGGCTTTCTAGTAGCCAAGAAGGAAAAAGAGTACATTTGGGTCATCAACAACACAACACTTAAAAAAAATAAAATAAACTTCAGAAAACAAACTCGATCTTAGTTCACCACTTTGTTTACTACTGATTCACCCCTTATGAGTGCCCATGAGCCGAACTCGAGACCATGTTTTAAAGTACACACTGTTTACATGAATCAAATGAACTGGACTGTGGGGTCGAGCATACTTGGGCCCAGGTTTCTGATGATGTGAAAGGGTCCTAACGTACGCCTCCAGGTGTTATTTTAGAAGCAATTGTTGTATGGAGATGGCCATGAGTCTCTCTATCTTGACTAGAGTCTCAGTCCGAGCTGAAGAGAAGCAGCTCTATAGTGTAGTGCTGACATCACCATGCTTCACCCTGGGTTCAGTGTTTAGTTGCTTTTAGAACTTTTTTTTATCTTACCTCATAGCTCAGCCATGTAAAGAATATTAGAGATTATTATCACATGCAGGGAGTCAGCAGTACTTATGATTCTTGGCAGCATTGCTGATACAGTCTGGTCCATAAATTTTAGAGCAAAGATGTGTTTGTTTTTTTTTTTTTTGCTCTACACTAATATATTGAAAGTGAAGTGAAACACTCAAGATGCAAGTAAAAACAAGACTTTTAGCCTTGATTCAAAGTGAGGCATTAACCATTCAGGAATAACAGTCATTTTCATATACAAATAAATACTGGCTCATAAATAATGGAACAAATGGCTGATAAGCAGTTGCATGGCCAGGTCTGGTCCCTCTCCCTCACTACTAAATGACTAATCTAGCAGATAAAAGGCCTGGAGGTGGTTCTAAGTGTTACATTTGCATTCAGTAGCTGTTCACTCAAACTCTCAACATAAAGTCCACAGAGGTGTCTACACAAGTAAACACATCAGAGAGATCGCAAAAAAACTTGGCCAATACAACAGTTTTGAAGTTTATTAAACACTTTCACAACATCTAGCCAAATCAAGAACAACCCTGAGTCTACAGTCAAGTGATTGCTTCACAAAGTAAATACAGAAGCTTCACAACGAGGTGCAGAACGTTTGGTAACGCTCAAGAACAGAAAGGCCAGATTAGACTTTGGACTGATGAAACCAAATTTAACTTGTACCAGAATGATGAGAAGAAAAAACTTATGAGAAAGGAAGGATTCAGCTTATGATCAACAAGACCACATCATCTGTCAAACATGGTGGAGGAAGTGTTATAGCACAAGAGCGTATGGCTGCCAGTGGAACCGGGTCACTGGTGTTTCCTGATGACCCGACTGGGGATAAAATAGCAGGATGAATCCTGAAGTGTATTGGGCTCTACACACTGCTCAGATTCAGCCGAATGCTGTGAAACTGATGGAATGCTGCTTCATATTGCAGATGGATAATGACCCTAAACATACAGTGAAAGTCACCCAAGAGATTCTCAAGGCAAAGAAATATATAATATATAATATCCTTCACCGGTCAAGTTAGTCACCTGCTTTCAGCCCAGTAGAGCATGCTTTTCACTTACTGGAGACAAGCATGAAGCTGGCAGAAAAATCCACAGACAAGCTGCAGCTGAAGACGTCGTTTATTGCACCGTATTTTCATCCAAGTATTAAAGGAAATCCTTATGTTAGAAATAATGTTAGTTTTATTAAACAAGCTTGGCAGCTTTGTGCATGAAAGTGGCTGTAATTCCTGAATGGTTGCCAAAACCCTTCGTAATAAAGCTGAAGGTATTTACAACAACATTTATGGACCAATATAATATCAATAAAATGGCCCACCGTCCCAATAATGTTGAGTTTATTGTGAAGTTTGCGTATGTTTTCTTCCTAAAGTATATCTATACTATAAAAAATACAACAATTTGACTATTTTATCTATTTTTTTTAATCAATTGTCATTGTGCATAGCGTTTAATTTGTTTTGTGATTTTAATATGATAAAATAGTGGAAATGCTGACAATCCAATTCCACTATTTATAGCTATAAACCATGAATGAAGCATAAGCTTGAGGATGAAAGGAGTGTTGCAGTAACAATAGCTTTTTACCTATAAAACATTTCCTTTGGTCAGTTACACAACCCTAACGCTGTTAGTTTTTCTTCCTTCCCTTTCACCTTTTATTGCTTTCCTTTACTCAGTACGCAGTCCAGGGTAAGGTGCTGGTAAGGTCACGCCGGTGATTGGGTCACGGTAATATTATTATGAGTTGTACAGTAATACCTGGCGACTCATTACATTGTGTGATGTGTTACTTTACTGAGCTCAGATGAGTCGTAAAGCCAGGCTGATACAATGTGTTAAATATCCGCTTGGTCACTCCTTCCGCTCAAAAAGCGTTTCCCCCTCGAGTCTCTTTTATAGCTGTGTACCCAAAGCAACAACGTCACACTGCACCACTAAAATGGAACAAACATCACAGATCATGTTTTTTCCCCTTATAGGTACTGTGTGTGTGTGTGTGTGTGTGTGTGTGTGTGTGTGTGTGTCAGAAGAAAGGGGGAAAAAGAACAGGATTTAACACAGGTGATGACAGCTTTAGGGTGAGCAGCTATTGATGGCTATTTTCAGCACTACACACACACACACACACACACACACACACACACACAGGGAACTATTGTACTGGTTCCTGCGCAAGTGACACATAGCCGGTTGTATAACTGTTCATCAGAATCCTTCCTGATCCTGACCTTCAACCTTTGACCTCTAATATACCCAAGATAACACAAACAAGTCTCAGACTGAAAACAGTTGTAGTAAAGTTTTTATTATTATTATATTATTATTATTATCTTTATTTTTAATAATATGTCATTCATTTTTTTTTTTTTAATAATAATAATTCCTGATCAGGGTAAAGGTGACGGGTTGTATAGAGTGCTGGTGTGTACGTGGGATATTATATCTGGAATTAAATTCTATAATATACTCAGCACAACTCTATAGAGTTAAATACAGGTACCTTAAGCAGACTAGTGACGAGACGCCGCGCCGTCTCTACGATACTGAGCTGCTGTAAAGATCTACACTCTGTTAGTGATCACCTACAGCCGGCGGGTTGAAGTGTTGAAGACCACATCACTGACTTTACAATTCCTTTTTTGGTACCAACTTATACATTTACTGTCTTTATATATATATTTTAAAAAAATAGCTGTGAGTGTGGAGAATAGATTAAAGTCAAGATCCAGCTTGATCTGCGGGAAGAGACAGATGGGCGTGGCAGGGGCGGGGGCATGGGCGGGGTTGATGTACGGGATATCCATGAAGGAGCTCCGCTAACAGGGATAAGATCACTTCGGTCCACACTGAGAGCAACACCAGAAGGTCCATATTACAAGCAAGGTCCTCCTGTGTGTGTGTGTGTGTGTGTGTGTTTGAGAGAGAGAGTGTGTGCTTTATGTTTTATTGTCCTCTAACACTTGAAGCTTCTGTGTGTCCACTAATAAGAATCTGTGTTGTCCAACATCTTTATAATTTATAAATATTATACATTGCATAAGTTATTTAACTAATATACAAGTGTGTGTGTGTGTGTGTGTGTGTGTGTTATAGCAAAATGCAAAGTGATGTGGTGTGATGAAGCAAAGTTCCCATTAACGCCCCAGTGTTGATTATTTTCCTGTAACAGAACCTCGCTAAAGGTTTTATTCCTCCTACGTCAGACTTATTGTGCATCTCCTGAGGAACACACAATACATGTTACTTGTTTATAGTTAGTTCCAGTCATTTCCTCACTTCTTCTCTCTTTTTTCTCTTTAACGTTGCTGAGTAGCGCAGACTCCTCTGTCCTGGCGACGATGAAAACATAAAGCTACAGCTGTTACAAAGCGCTGAGACTGGAGACTCCTTCCATACATGGCAGGGTACGGCACACGCCGCTGTGAACGAGCTGATACTATAGAAATCAAACCAAGTAGAGCGAGTGCGTTAATATAAACCTGCACTACTGTCAGAGCTACTGTTATAGAAAACTAATCAACACCTTCTGGCCAATCAGAATTCAGAAGCGCTGTTGCTGTTATTAAATATTACTTTACAGTTAGCTAGCTAGTTATATATCTTAAGTCCTTAAAACTTATTTTTCAGTGTGTGTGTGTGTGTGTGTGTGTGTGTGTGTGTGTGTGCGTGGCTCTGCCGTAAGAGTTCCACATGCGTGTTGTGCCTTTGTCTATGTGTGTGTGTGTCAGCACGGCGACTCCACATATTCGTTTTCTATGCGCGGTGTGAAGTTCATGGCGAGCGAGCGCCTGATGACGATGACGGGCGGTCCCGTGCAGTCGTCCCGCCGGTGCAGAATGTTCCAGATCAGCATGGCGGCGGCCAGCGTGGCCAACAGGCACGCCGCGATGTTCACGTAGCACGAGTACGACAGGTTTGTACGCGGCCCGATCCTGTAGAACGACACCAGACCGATCACCAGCATGAAACCTGCAACACACACACACACACACACACACACAGCATGAGTGATGCGAGTTATCATTCCTGTAATATGATCAGTATATTAGTCCAGACTAAACTAGTTGTTATAGCAACAAGAAATTAACATAATGTTGCCAAAACCACGTCTAAACCTTTTTACAGGCTGAATGTCAGAGACAAATACTGTAGAAAGTAAGGGGAGGACAGTCAGAGAGACAGACAGGTAGTGAGGGACGAATCATCAGAGAGACAGAAAGAGAATGAGAGAGAGAGCATTAGAGTGAGTGAGACAGTAAGACAGAGACATTAAGTGGGCGAGAAAAACGGTCAGAGACCACGAGGGGTCGGAGAGGGACAGAAAGACAATGAGACAGTAAGACAAATGGTGAGAGAGTTTACAAAAGGAAGAGAGACAGGGTGTGAGAGGGAGAGACAGACAGACCTATAGGTGGCGCTGATGCATCTTACAGGACTCAGAGAGATGGTCAGAGAATTAAGAAGAGTGTAAGTGAAAGGTGAAGTGTCACGTCATCTGTACTAAATGTCTTTTATTTTAAATATTTATGCTATTCTGTTTCTATCTACTCTCTATAACTTTCTATAACTTTATTATTATAATTTTTTTTAAACTTTCTCCTCCTGTTATTTTATTGTGGCTTATTTCTGAACTTCAGCAATACAAATATAAATATGTGTCCTGCCAATGAAACACCACTGAACACTGAATCTGACAGTCAGAGACAGTAAGAGAGAGAGAGAGCGAGAGTGAGACAGCTGGACAAAGAGGTAATGAGAGAGAGAGTGAGACAGCTGGACAAAGAGGTAATGAGAGAGAGAGTGAGACAGCTGGACAAAAAGGTAATGAGAGAGAGTGAGACAGCTGGACAGAAAGGTAATGAGAGAGAGTGAGACGGCTGGACAAAAGGGTAATGAGAGTGAGTGAGACAGCTGGACAGAGAGGTAATGAGAGAGAGTGAGACAGCTGGACAGAGAGGTAATGAGAGAGAGTGAGACAGCTGGACAGAGAGGTAATGAGAGAGAGTGAGACAGCTGGACAGAGAGGTAATGAGAGAGAGTGAGAGAGAGAGACAGTAAGGGAGGAAGAGCCGGTCAGAGAGACAGTAAGAAAATGAGGGACACACAGATGTATCCTGTACACAGATGTGTGTGTGTGTGTGTGTGTGTGTGTGTGTGTGTGTGTGTGTGTGTGTGTGTGTGTGTGTGTGTGTTTGTGTGTTCTGATGAATAGTGAACCTGATCTGTAACTGAAAGTTAAAGTCTAAGGTCACATCAAAGAGACACATTTCAACTCTATTCAGTTTTCTGTTCTATAAACTTTTATTCTATTCTTTTTTATTTCTTTTTCTGTTCAGTGTATTTTTTAAACTTTTTATTTATTTGTTGTTTTCAATTTTGCTCTGTCCATTCCACTTCTCTGTTCATGAATCTCTCTCTTACACACTGTGTGTGTGTGTGTGTGTGTGTGTGTGTGTGTGTGTGTGTGTGTGTGTGTGTGTAATTTCAGCACGGCTGTTTAAAAAAAAAACAAAAAAAAAAAACTTCCTCTTTGACAAACTTTTTTACAAACGGACTTATTTTTGTCCTGCGTTCTTAATCATACAGCCACCCTTTAAGTGGAAGCAGCTAGAAAGACTCTGATTGGCTGTGTGGTGTTGATTGACATTACAGTGAGAGCACTGACCCCACCCCCTTCCTCACAGTAAGGGGGTGAAGTATGTTATTAATAATCCTTGTTCCCAGAAACCCAGTGACCGCCCCTTACACAGTGTGTTTGTTCCAACATAAACATCTGTCTCTCTCTCTCTCTCTCTGTCTCTCTCTCTCTCTCTCTCTCTCTCTCTCTCTCTGTCTCTCTCTCTCTCTCTCTCTCTGTCTTTTTTTGGTGTGCTGTAATCTCACTGGTTTCCTTCCACTCTCTTCCATTCATCCTTCCTTCCTTCCTTCCACCCCTCCCATGCAGCTCAACCTCTCTCTCTCTCTCTCTCTCTCTCTCTCTCTCTCTCTGTATTTCTTCTAACACATTAAATTTCCATTGGATTTGCGTTTAATTCCCAGTAGCATGAAAAGGCTGTTCATGACCTTTAGCTGTGTGTGTGTGTGTGTGTGTGTGTGTGTGTGAAAGAGAAAGAGAGATAATGTCAGTGTTAATGTATACGGATTAACACACAGATCGGTATAAACTTTATTATACCCTCTTGCTGTGTGTGTGTGTGTGGGGGGGGTTGAATGCAGTCATGATGATGATGATGATAATATTGTAATTAGGATGATCTGGCAACCCATAATGAGCACAGTGTGAAAGACAGCGTTTGATGAAGTGAATATATAGTTTGTGTGCTACTAAAAGTGATAATAATGCTTTTTATGTTGTGAAGATCGAGGCAGATAAACACAACGCTACACGGAGGAAGTGGAATTTTATGTTGCACTATAGTGGGTAAGTTATGACGCATGGTGAACTGTGTCTGCAGACCATGGATCAACTCTGGTCCACTGCACCGGTATTGTTCGAGATAAAACACACTGCCAACTTTATGAACTAAATGCTTAAAATTCCATTTAATAAAAATGAATGGCGCGACGGGTTGAGACTAAACTCCCAGAGATAAGCGCACAAGTACACACTTCCTTCTCAGGAAAACTGATCCCTCTGAGGATATGAGTGTAGGGACTAAAGTTCGTCTTAAACTCAGCGTTTTATATATTATTAATGTTTAGCCTTTCGGTCTCATCCCTTTAGCTTAGGACGAGTATCGCAAAAGTTAGCCGAGCTTGGATGTTCATTTCTGCGAGAAGTAACTCAGGATTGTCCCGATTGCACGGCCTCACCCTGTCATCAAAAGATAATGGGTTTGGATCTGAGAAATTCCAGGGAAAGCACCATTGTCCTGCTCTTCCTTGAAACGGGGACATTTAACTTTGAATTTCTCTATTGGAATTTTAATGACACTGTTATTCATGTCAGCTGCACAGGCTACAAGGTTGGAGCTACAGATATAATTCATATGTTATGAGTAATTTCAGCACCAGGAGGCGTCACACATCGACCACGTCGCTTTAGATTCCAACATCAGCTGGAAAAACGAACAAATAGCCAACAACACAGCTAAAAATAAGTATTCACACAGGGTATCACATTACATCACGCAGCAGTGTTGTTCATCTGTGTGTTGGAGATGATGAGCACACACACTCAGGTGAGCACGCAGAAGATGAAACGTGTCTGTAGTCAGAGCTCAGACCAGATAAACTCACACACGTATAGAGTCTAGAGAGGAGAGTGATCTTTAATTCAGCTATTATTAGATGTGTGTGTGTGCTGTGACTTTCTGTAAACACAGACTGTAAGGAGGACAGTTAATCAGAACGACTGTTACCCCACCCTTTGTACACACACACACACACACACACACACACACACACAAAGGTTTTGGAGCCTTGTAGTCTTGTCTTGGTTAAACATCCTCTCGCATCCGTATCTACATTACAGCCTGTCTCCTGCACACACACACACACACACACACACACACATATATATACACACACACACACATACTGTACATACTTGTCCTCATATCTTTGTTAAAACCTTCCATTGACATACTGCTAAGGTTAAACGTTTCCACCCACCAAGGCTTCAGTCACTTTATAATACCTTATATTTCCTTTGCAGAGTCAATCAGTGCCTCGACTTTGTTTAGATCAGGAGTCCATTTAAAAGAATCGATCAGAGATAAGACTTGTGTTCAGCTTTAATTCTTTATACACCGACTGGCTAAAACTAAACCCTGAACCATTAACTATGTAGAAGGAATAAAAAAAAAAAATCATGAATGGAGATGACTTAAACACTGTGATGTTGCACGGCAAAAAAAGAAATCAACAGTAAAAAGCAGAGCTGTGTTTAATAGTGAAAGTAAGAGCATTTCCATACACACACACACACACACACACACACACAGTGTGATGAACTCACAGGATCGAGACCAAACATCTGTGTGTCTATAAGAAAACCACTTGTTAGTGAGACTCATCAGAAAAAAGGCTTCAGTTTGTTAGGGAGCATAAAGGTCAGATTTTGGAGTGATGGAATAAGGTCATGTGACCTGATGAGTCCAGACTGAGCCTATTCCAGAGTGATGGAGGGTAAATAAGGGAAGGACATGAAGTGATGCTCCCATCATGCATAGTGTCTCTGGAGACAGTGTTATGATCTGGGGTTGATCAGTTACTCAGGTCTAGACTCAGTAACGTTATGGGGCAATAAAATGTCAGCTGACCGGAGCCTCCGAGCCTAATTCGTGCTCCCACATTAATCACGGCTCTACAGCCAATCAGGGGCGTCTGTGAGCTCGGCCACGCGGAAGGTGCGGCTAGCGCTTTCCTCTGAGTGTGTTACTCCGCCCCTAACAGCAAGCAGTTCGAAATGATGCGGTTGAAAAGATGCGTCACGCGGTTCGGAGGAAACACGTGATAGTCTTCGGCCCTCCCGGCTGAGTGGTAGTAGTAGCCTTAATGTGGAGCCCCCTAGTGACGGGGAGGAATTGGCCATGACTAAATTAGGGAGAAAATCGGGGAAAAAAGTGTCAGCTGACTTATCACATCTATGGAGCAAGGGTGTATTCCAGGAATGAAATACAAAGTGTGAAAGGAGCATAAGGAATCATTTTTCTACATCAGGCTGACGCCACCTTGTGTTTTGTAATCAAACATTCCAGGAGGTGAGAATTTTACACAGACCAGTTTGACTTCATCGTTAAACAGTCTGACGGATTACAGAAATGAACTTAATGACTTTTAGAAGCATCAGAGCTTCTCATGGCTGATCATAATTAGAGGTTAATTGGGAGTGATGTTACACCGATAGTTTAACTTTTATACAATTAGAAAATCCAAACAACTCGCGCAAGACCTTGGATAGAAATTATGGATCTCCACAAGACCAGTTCCTTTTTAGAAACATCTTCAGGTGCTTTGAGTTTATGTACAAATGCTATGGAAGCAATTTTTGGGGCACTGTATCCTTCAGGATGCCAACAACCTAAACCAAACCCCAAGAACACAAAAAAAGAACTGGTGAATAAATGGGTGTCATCGTGTACCAAAAAGGGGGGTTCTGCATTACTATGGTCTAAATGGCTGTCCACCTAAGGAAAAAGCTGCTACCTGTCTAAGACGAAAGATTGTAGTGAACAGATGACCAGGGTAATGACTTAAGGGTTTGGAGGATAAAAATTGATCGAGCTGTTTGACCTTAACGATCATTGCTGTGCGTAAGAATGAGGCTTTGGGTAAAGAATCCCATCGTAACTGCGAAGCATGGGGATGGCAGCATCAAAGCAGGCATCACCATGAGAAAGGAGGATTTATAAATACTGAAGTGATCGTCACGCAGATCCGAATCCCAGAGAAACATAAAAAATGTGTCTATATGAGAAGGTTATAAAATAACATTAGAACAACACACCTTCACACCACATTCACACAAATACACACACACACACACTCATACTAATGCACAGGTAGTATAGTCAGATTAACACAAACACATTAATACACTCAAATATGTAGGATAAACACACACAGGTTAGGTTCTAATCATTTCTGGCTGCACTGTATGTGTGTGTGTGTGTGTGTGTGTCTGCTGCGTCTCCTTCCTCTGTGCTGTACATAACAGGTAGTGGCAGGCATTTCCCCCAGAAGAACAGGGATATCCTGGCGCCTGCCTGACGCTAACACACACTCGCCACAGCTAAATATAACGCACACACACACATACACAATAATAGAGCAATACATTGCCACTCTATTGAAAGTCCCACAATAAACAACCAAACTCAACAAAGGATTTGGCTATTAATGAAGTGCTGCAGGAACACAACTGTAAACATGCAATTTAGAGGCATTTATAACACACACACACACACACACAGACACACTGTTGTTCCCTTACCAGTCTTCATTTTACCCTCTTTTGTTAATTTTATTAATAAATCAAAAAATAAACAAGGCTGAGAAAGCACAAAGAAGCGTAAACCTCTCCGTCCTGAAGGTTTGGAAAAACCAATAGCTTTAGTTCTGACTGTTACAAAGCGCCGACACTGGAGACTCCTTCCATGAGTGATACCGTGTTACACAAACATCTCCTTACTAAAAACTTCCCCTCAATCAACAGTCAATGTGGCTGATGCTCTGTACATGTGTATAATGTCTATAAGTGAGCTGTTACTATGGAAACGACAACATGTCAGAGTGAGCGTGTTAATATCAACAGATATGAGCCGCTGTTACAGAGAATTAATCAACACCTTTTTACCAGAACATAACGGCACGGTGGGATTGTATTTATTTATTTATTCTTTAACCAGCAACATTTATCAGAGGACACGTGCATGGAATAAACATAATTTATTTGAAATGAAATAGCTATTTAATTTCTTAGAATTTTCTTTTTATGATATTACTTCTTAAACAAATTTCTGGGATTTCCAGAATTTTTTGAAATAGCCTTGAAATTTCCTACCCACCCACACACCCACCGTACCCTACCCTACCGTTCAAAAGTTTGGGGTCACTTTCAATTTTCTTTGTTTTTGTTTAGTGATTTATTTTCTACATTCTACAACAATACTGGGGATTTCAAAAAACTATAAAATAACACATATGGAATTAGGTAATTACGTAACAACAAGAAAAACAACAGTTAGTTGTTATTTTAAGACACAGAGGTCAGCCTTTCTGTAATAGTTCTTGCGAGAACAGTATTGTCAAATGCATTTGCAAAACCCGTCAAGCACCATAATGAAACTGTCTCTCATGAAGGCCGTCCCAGGAGGGCGAGACCAAAACCTACCTCTGCCACAGACGAGGAGTTCATTTAGAGTTATCAGCCTGAAAAATGACCAATTAACAGCACCTCAGATTAGAGGCGTTATGAAGTCTTTACAGAGCAGAAGTAGCAGAAACATCTCACCATTAACTGTTCAAAGGAGATTAATGCATTTTTTGGACGCCTTCAGCATTCCTTTACAATGTAGAAAGAAATAAAAATCAGGAACCATCATGGAGTTAGAAAGTGTTCTAAAACTTTTGAACAGTAATCTATCTATCTATCTATCTATCTATCTATCTATCTATCTATCTCTCTATTTATCTATGAGGGTGAGTTAAACAGTATCCGCACTCTTGCTGTAGAATGTATTATAACAAATTTTTAGAAAAGGCAAAAGCATAATTTTTTTGACATATTCTTCTCGCTTTTTAATAAACGTTGTCCTTCTGTCAACAAGCTCTTAAATCCCTCATCCCTCAAAAACGCTTTAGGCTGAGCTATGAATCACGACACCGCTGTCTTCACTTCTTCATCAGAAGTGAATCTTCATCCTCGTAGGGCTGACTTTAAGCGACCAAACAGGTGAAAGTCTGAAGGCGGGAGATCAGGACTATAGGGAGGACACTTATAGGACACTATAGGGAAGACCTCAATAAGAAGTGCTCCCTCTTGATGGCTAACACTTATGACTTTACATGAATTTCTCAATCCATTCGTACACAACAAAACACTCCAGACTGAAAATAAGCACCAGGTTCACCCTCAGGTCACAAGAAATGAATCACGACACGTTGCTCTACTTTTGTGTAAATTACACACGGGGCATCTGTTGTTCTCTCATCACAGTAAGAACTGATGGACTGATGAAACACGTTCACACCTGAACAGCGGTGACCAGGGAGACTGGAGCCTTGAACAGAAAGCTCTGATGGACAGTACGGTCCCAGAGGGTCCGAAGTGGATATTTTTTACTTAGCCTCATATCTATCTATCTAAAAATAATGTTTTTTTTAAATATATTTCTTAGATACAGCAGTGTTAATACAATAGACTATTTTTAAATAATGTTTCTATTTTATACAAATTAGTCAGAATCTACAGTGTATTTAGGGGTTAAGGGTTTTGATTAACTCAGACTCCTCAAATAGACTTTGAGCAGGACACTAATTAACAACGCTACTCAGTTTGTCGTGTCCTCACCATCAGTTTTATCATAGTTTCCATTCTGCACTCATGAGGCCATTGATAAAGCCGTGTGTGATTGGTGCTGATGGTGAAAGGTCTCTCTCGAAGAATGCTAGGTCTGATGTGATGACCTTGAGCTTGTCTCCTGCAGTGATCTCTTCCTCTCTATACACTTCCTGTCTGAGGTGTGTGTGTATGTGTGTGTGTGTGTGTGAGAGATTGAGAGAGAGAGAGAGAGAGAGAGAAAAAGAACTTCCTGCTCTCTAATTCTTGCAGATCCTTAAAGCACATGATCAGGCGCCATTGTGTGTGTGTTCTAGTCCCGGGTTTAGACTACTGTATGAGATTTTTATTGTGTGGAAATCGTAAGGGGTGCTTGATGAGATGAGAATCGGTCTTCAGGTTATGTTTTTTACGAGTTACAGCCCTTTATACTTGCTATATAAACGATCCAAATTTGAGATTTCTTTTCAGCAGTTGAACAACTGTTTCGGCGATGCTTAGCACAGCTAGCAAAATAAAACCATCAGTGTTAGTACTTGCTGTACTACGCCAAATAGCACTCAGTCATACCAGCTCGCTATATCAATATTATCGGGGGAACAATCTTTTTCAGATTCTCTGTCAGTTATATGCTAGCTAAGCTTCAGAAAGCCAACATAGACAATATTATAATTCTACATAATGACTAATAATTGAATAAAAGTGGTTTCAAATTCTTTTCAGAATAGCTAGCAGGCTAACTCACTGGTTTTTAAGTGATTTCTAGTATCTTGATAATTACATGAAGTCACATAGCATGCTAACACATAGCGTTAAATATCACTTGAACAGCCTTTGAGATACCCGAAGGGATAGGGAGGAGGGTGTGATGAAGCACGGGTATCTTCGAGGAGTGTGTCTACTCACTGGCCAGCTGGAACAGGGCAGCGATGGCCTCCTCCCACCAAGGGGAATCCTGGGTAATGCACTTTATCTTCAGAATCCCCAGCAGGAAGATGAGCTGACCCAGAGTGAGAGCCACCGTCGCCATCAGGTTACACGCCCGCATCATGTCGAACTGAACTGAGACCAGAAACACGAAGCGTTCAGTACAAACACACAGCATCGAGAATTTAGTATTAATAAAACTAACTGATATGCAACACTGCTTAAACCGCTTACAGTTGGTTGTTTTCCTAAAACATCACGTCCCCGAGTGTCTTATTTATCTCACACCACAGGAATTTATTAACAGTTAATATAATGTTGCATTATATAAAATTTAGTATCTTAACTATATATCACTTTATTCTGTTCTAAACAATCATAACCCAGAATTTAGCAGTGCCGAACCTGCCTTCAAAATAAGCAATTATTGCTTTATAATCTAATAAATAACTTTGATATTATATTTTATACATATATGTATTATAAATTTGAACAAACAATTTTTTTATTTTTTTAAATTATTTATTTTATAGAAGCACAGACTAAGCACGACTCCATAACCTAAAGTGCTTGTAATTGATTTGTGTGAATCTCTGAAGCGTGTTGTGTGAGATTAAGTTTAAATAAACTTAACATGTGAGAATATCTTGAATATAGTAAAATGAAGCTAGTGTTCATTTAACGTTTAGAAATAGTGTTGTTCTGTTGGAAGATAATTGAGCTGTTTTTACAAAAACACTTATTTATAGAAAGAAGCAAAAACATCCACCAATAGAAAGATATAAAAATACAGTTCAAAGCTTGAAATCAGAAAGTTCCTATGTTCCTTTACGCTAAGATGTCGTGAATGAGTCCTGCATTTAAGTCATAACTCACTTGTGAGCAGAAATATTTATAGGATTTAACACAATGAGATCTGAGAACTAGCCATTAAAATATTTCAGGAATGTGAGCCGATCTTATTGTCTTTTTGTGAGGAGACTTTTTTTTTCCATGCATGTGGATTTGGGGATTATGGAGACATTCATGTTTTGTCCTTACAAAAAGATTAACTTTGGGAAAAAAACAGTATTTTACTCTGATTGTTGCTCTGGGCTTAATGATCATGTGGGGATATTGTGTGTGTGTGTGTGTGTGTGTGTGTGTGTGTCCATGCATGTATAAAGAATCTCAGTCACAGGATCCTGAGATATCCTGATTCAGGTGTGTGTGAGCAGATCCTAAGGCAGATGTGTTGTCCCACACACAGCTGTACCATGTGAGCATCACTTCCTGTCAGCTACAGTCCTCTGCTCTGTCCTTCCTTTTCCCGTGTCTAAATTTGCACGGATGTACCAGTTATGGTCGACTCATGAGTGTGTCCTCTATTTTCACACCAGATCACACTGCTCATGGTGTGTATACACACACAAACACACACTTGTGTTACTACTTCCACAGTGATGGAGTGTCCAGGTAGAATTCTGGCTGATGGTGTGTGTTATTATGTAATTGAATTAGGCAGAGAGTTTAGTTACATGATTACATCACAGCGCTGCCGAGTTTATTAGTTTTTGCTAACGACAGCTGTGACGCTAGTGCACACATTTATGTTAATGTAATCCTTCTAATACCTAATCGTTTCCATAGTAACAGATCTTTCACTGTGACGTCTACAGTGCACGATAGGGAAATTGTTGATGTGATGACGCTTTCTGTAAGGTGTGTAAGGAGTCTTCAGTGTCAGTGCTTTGTAACTGATTTAAAAGGTTTGACGGGGTGATTGTTGGTATATTACAGTGTTAAACTGTATCATCAGCTGTAGCTAAACATAACATTCTTTGGATCTATGGAACAAGTGTGTGTTTCTTGTTATTTGCCTCATTAGTCTGTATTTTGTGTGTCTGATTTGAGATTTAGAGGCGAGTGTTTGTGTTTAAAGATGAATTTGTACAAAATTCCTGGCGTGAATTAAACAGGTGATTTTGATGAACCCAAATATGGAGCTCAGTGCCGTCGTAACCCGATTCTGAATACTGATCCACTGTAGTGGAGGTGGAGGGACGCTTGGTTCACTACTGACAACAAGTGCTTAGTAAACATCTGTTTGCTTTGATCATCCTAGTTTATTCATTACACCTAATTTTATTTTATACAGTGTTTTTACAGTCGACTGGAAAATAAAGTGTACTGACGCTGTGTAAAAGTCAAGTGTGAAAGTACACACACAGACAAAACTGACTGAATTTGGATTTTTAGTTATTTAAAAAAACACCTTCACGTTACTTCTGTTTACAAACAAACATCATTGTGTGTGAGTTAAAGGGGAAAATGTAAATAAAAATAAAACGTACATTATATCATATTTTTGAACAAATATATAGATTATGTATATAATCTATGTGGACTGTATAGTATTTCTCCAAACCAGTTAAGTATTTAAATTAAGCTGTTTAAATCAGGCCCCTTATCCCCAGTGAAGGACAATCTTAATGCTCCAGCATACCACGACATCTTGGACAGTGCTATACTTCCAACTTTTTAGCAGCAGTTTATTAAAGGTCCTTTTATATTCCAACATGACTGCACAAAGCAAGGACTATAAAGACATGGTTTGATGAGTTCGGTGTGGAAGAAGTTGACCGGGCCGAACACAGAGCCCTGACCCTGACACCTCAACCCCATCGAGCACCTTTGGGACGAACTGGAACGGAGATTGTGAGCCAGACCCTTTCGTCCAACATCAGTCCCTGACCTCATAAACTCTCTACAGAATAAATAGACACAAATTCACACCGAAACACTCCAACATTTTGTGAACAGCCTTCCAAGAAGAGTGGAAGCTGGTAGAGCTGCAAAAGGGGGACCGACTCTATATTGATATGTATGTATTTGGATACAATGTCATTGCAGGTTTGGCCAAATACTTTTTTTGTCCATATTACAGTGTTAAACTGTAGCCTCAGCTGTAGCTAGACAAGGCATTCTTCATTCATCTATTATATACATCAGGACCTATGGAACAAACGTATATACAACATAAATATGTATATAATACACTAAGTGACAACTGATAACAAGTGCTTATTAACCTCTGTCCGCTGTCCTCATGGATGGCACCGAGCTCCATATTTGGTTTCATAAAAATCACCTGTGTTCGTTTCACGACAGGAATTTTGTACAACATCATCTATACAACCATCTTTAAACACAAACACTCACCTTTAATCAGAGACAGAAAACACGGACTAATGAGGGAAATAACAAGAATTGTCTTAAGGGAGAAATGTTATATATTAAGAGCTAAAAGTACAAATATAATCTAGACGCAACATGCTTCCATTATCATCACAGTTTTAAGGCTTTACCACATTTTATTTTTTAATAACAATCTTCAGACTCCGCTGCTTGATTGCGTTTTGGGGAAAGGAATGTCATGGTCATGGGTTTGGTTAATACTGTTAATACACACACACACACTCACGTTTGACAGTGTTGTGTGACTCCATCTTTCCCGCGAGGTCGGCTCCCCAGCCGAGGGTCTGGCAGGGTGGGCTGGTGACGGGGGCTTGTGACTGCGTGTGTGTATCCGTATCATGCATACACATCTTCCAGAGCCCCACGCTGCGCTTGCGTCCCCCGTCCAGCTCCTGCAGAGTCCAGCCCGAGCCCAGCGCCGCCACCACGTTCAGCACCAGTGACACCAGCGCCACGGCAACGGCCACCAGCACCAGCCTGCCCACGGCCATGCGCTCCAACACACACACACTCATACACACACACGTGCGGAAATTTAGAAGCGGAGACTTGTACGATGTGAAAGAGCTCAGCTAGAGAACATCTCCGCTCATTATGATTAGCGCGCGTATCCGTAATTCATCCTCAGCCTTCCTCTTCGGTCTTCGGGGCTTCACACACACTCAGGCTCGTCCCGATCAGCTCCACGGCCATCACACACATGCATACAGATCCACAAGAACACACTTCTGTCTCCGGCTCAAAACCTCAACTCCCAGATTCTCTTCAACTCCATTCAAGGACAACTATTGATTGCTTTCTCTGATCAGATCTCTCTCTCTCTCTCTCTCTCTCTCTCTCTCTCTCTCTCTTTTTCTCTTCCTTTCTTTCTCTCTATGATAAGTCTTCAGATAGCTCTCTCTGTTTGTGGTTAAATCTTTGTCTATGTTTAGTTCTCGCCTCCTCTCTCCCTCTCTCTCAGTGTTCAGTTCTCTCGTCGTGGTCAAATCTCTCTCTGTATTTAGATCTCTCTCTCTCTCTCTCTCTCTCTCTCGCTCTCTTGCTCTGTGTGTTCAGATCTCCTTCTCTGTGCTTGTACAGCTGTGTGTTGGGGCTTGCCTGAGGAGTTGGGGGAGTTTTTTTTCCCCCTCATTCCTCTCTATTTCCCAGAGACACAGGACAGTCTCTCGCTTCCCCTCCCTCCCCCCTCTCTTTCCTTTTCTTTCACTTGAAATATGAATGCACCTCAATTTATCTGCCAACAAATCTCTCTCTCTCGCTCTCTCTCGCTCTCTCTCTCTCTCTCTCTCTCGCTCTCTCTCTCTCTCTCTCTCTCTCTGTCTCTCTCTCGCTCTCTGTGACAAACATGTAACTCCAGCAACAGGATGCGTTTCCTGAGAGGAAAACAGGCACAGTAAAGAATACAACGCCCCTTCTGTCTGTCTCTCTGTATTTCTTTCTCTTTCTCTCTCTCTCTGTTAATGCAGGGTTGAGAGTTGAATTGTAATGCAGTACAGTATGTTGCGTTTGGATGCTTTTTGCCTCTAAATGCTGTGCACACTTTTCTTCCTTCTCCAGCTCAGGGCCCCCAAATATTCGGGGAATTTCCTGTTGCCCAACTTTAATAAACAGCCCACATCTGTATCCACTAAAAGAGAGAGAGAGAGATTCAGAGCAGGGAGATTCAGGGATAAATGAAGACCAGATGGGTGGGGAATTTGGGGAATTTGGGGTCGGAGTAAGTATTAGTGATATGTCAAGCAAGAGACATAAATAAAGGCAATGACAAGAATCAAGAGAACCTGCAGAGCTTAAGAGCGATATGGCCTAGAGAATATTCAACAAAGTCTAACCTCAAAGTTATTTTACGAAGTACGTCAGTTCCTGCATACGCTAAACACTAACAGTGTGGCGGTGACACAATAGATTAGTGGTAAATTAGTCATAATGTACGTAATAAAAGGTCACATCAAGAATTTGGTTCATGGGCATCATGGGAAATACGGATTAGTTTATAGAAAATCGCGGAAGTTCCGGTCGTTTATTTCACCGTCGACTTTGGATGAATGTTCTGGGTACATTATAGGTCTTATCTGGTTCATCCCCAGAGTGTTACCACAAAGTTGGAAGCACACAGTTGTACAGAACAGCTTTGTCTTTGTACCAGCATTATAATTTCCTTTCAGTGGAAAGCTTTCCCAGAATAGTGGAGCTTATTACAACAACAGAGCAGAACTAAATCTGGAAGGATATCTCCAGTAAATACACATGGGTGTGATGGTCAGGGGTGCACTAACATTTGCCCATACATACGTGTATAGTGCGTGTATGGACATTTTGTCGTTGGGGGATGGTGCAGAAGAATGCAGGACTTCACTTAGGGTGGGTACAAGTTGTCTCTAACAACCCAAGCTTCAGCAATTCCCAAAGAAAAACCTGGAAAACCCAAAGATATCCTTCTACAGCTTGGCTTCCTTTATTTATTTTTTATTATGATGATAATTGGATGGACGAATGATCAAGAAAATCTTTCTGAAGTTCAATACCAACACCCAGAGCAGGCCTACATGTCAAATTAAGTCCAATTATACTTGACAGTCCAAACTATGTGGATCGCTATCATAAAAAAAACACATTAATTATAAATTCAGCAGATTCTGTAGTGGAGAAGGTTTGTGGTGAAATCTGCACATTCTTAAAAACCTCACCTGTTATTGTTGGCCTTTTTGAGAAAGTAAAATATGTTTCCCCTGTACATGTGTAGCTCCTGGATGCATTTACTGTAGGTTTTTCTTTTAAGCGAATCTAGAGTTCCTGCCAGTGGGACACTGAAAAAAGAAAGCAGCTTTTCAGGATGAGATGAGTATGAGAATATTACCCAAAAATAAGTGAATAAATACAATTTGCAGATTTGAAATTATGATTTCATTTATTAAGGGGAAAAAAGCTATTCAAGCCTGTCTGTTCCCATGTGAAGAAGTCATTGATAAATCATGAATGAACTGTGATTTTTGGAAAGCTGAGTTCCACTCGCCACACCCAGGCCCGAGTACTGCCAGATCTGTTGGCTCAAGTAATCGCTTAAGTAGAACCTGGCTGAAAAAGTGAAGCAGAATAAAAGATCTCAAAAAGCAACACGATCTAAAGCAGTTCAAAAACAGATAAGTAACAAAGTCATTGACATTAATCAGTCTGGAAAGTGTTACAAAGTCATTTATAGGGCAAATACTTTTCCACAGCAGTTCATGTACAATACTTACACAGAGATGTTAAAACAAACCATTCCTATTCATGTTGGACTTTATAATATTATAATAACTCGGCTCTGTGGCAGGACAGGGAGCTCCTCCTCTGACATCACTATTAATAGATCATTTACATAATTTTTTTTATTGCACTTAAATGATCGAATCTTTTCATTCTCTCGTTTATTAATATTTCAACTTGCTGGTGCACCTTATGTACAGTAACTTAAATTCACACCTTTTTATACCTTCATCATGTACATAGAAATAGTTTATTCTTATTATTCACACCATTTTTGTCCCATCAATGCACCTTAAATTGTAAACAGTGTATCTTAGTATTTATTCATTAACTTTACCCTAGTTTAATTTTCGTGATTTTTGCTTGTCGTTTACTTGTTGTATAATCTGTGACCTTTTTGCTGTTTTGATACAATTTCCCTTTGAGATTAATAAAGTACTCTCTCTATCTATCTATCTATCTATCTATCTATCTATCTATAAAAGCAGGTGCTAGTCATGAAGCCAGTTCAAAGCACTTTGTTTAGTCCATGTTGTATAGTGTAAACCTGCTTGATATGACACTTTCTTGGAAGGTTCATCAGTTTGTCTTGATGCACTAGGATGCATATAAAGAGGGTCCAATTGTTAAAAAAAGAAAAACAGAAATATTGTGTTATAAAATAAACACCAGCCAAACAACCCCACAATCATGGGGTAACACATCCCAAACCACTGTGCTGCTGCTCATATCTTACATGGCAAATTCCTAAATCATTATTATCTATCCAGGGGATTATCGAACAATGATTCCAACATGGCACAAACCTCAGCGACCTCATAAAACATGTTTTTTTGTTTGTTCTTCTGTGTGTTTGTGCTTCAGCGAGGCCGTGTGGGAGAACATGGCTCGGATGTGTGTGAAGACTCGGCGTCTGGATGTGGCGCGCGTGTGTCTGGGTAACATGGGGAACGCCCGAGCAGCTCGCGCACTCAGAGAGGCGGAGAAGGAGCCGGAGCTGGAGGCACGAGTCGCAATGCTGGCTACACAGCTCGGCATGCTGGTGAGACACACACACACACACACACACACACACACACACATGTGCACAGTGACTATTTATACACCCTGAATCATCACTTTATCAGCCGGGTTATCAGGTCCATCTGCTTTATACCAGATACTACACTTCCTATTATTCTGCTTTGTGTTTAATTAGAAAGTAATCATCTTGTTCCTCACACAGCGGTGTGTTATATTAAAGATCTAAGGATTAGTGCTTCTGTTCACTCTTTAATCTCACCAGGATCCTGCAGGTAAGTAGCTCTCATGTGAGAACTCTCATTCACAAAGGACGCCTTCAGTTCACTGGAGATCTGGATCTTCATCTGGACTTCTGTAAAGCTGCTTTCATTACCTTTTACATTTATTATTTAAATATATATTATATACAGTGGAACCTCAGTAATATAAATGCCCTCCCTTACTAATTGAAATGTTGCAACAATTTATTTAATTTTTTTTGCATCAGCATTCAAAGCATTTTCAGCAGACGAATAAACCAAACCAAATGCCGGCTACGTAAGTCGCGCGTACGTCCAGGAGCCGTTTAGAACTCGACTATTTCAATCAAAAGCCAAGCAACTTTTTTTCTGTCGGCAAAAACTGTTTCAAAAGAATCAGCTCACAATATCAATGTTTTCACACTTTTTCTGCATTTACATTATTTCTTATGGGAACATTTGTATAGCAATATAACTTTTTGCCTTAAGATTAATATCTACAGTACTTTTCATTACAATATCTGTGTTTAAAAATTATTCATAAATAAAACTAGTTTCCAATCCCGATTGTGAGACATGTGCATTAGGCATGCTTTGGCCATGGAAACATGTTTAAGGGACCTTTTTTATCATTTTATGAAGTTGCATCTTAACTGAATCTTTCCAAGAAATTATAATAATATTTATTTATTTATTTATTTATTTCAGTTTAAAGTTCAGGTCTGTAATAGGAATTTTTGCTCCTTTGACTGATGTACCTCTTCTGCACCACATAAGTCCTTTATTTGTCACATATACATTACTGCACGGTGAAATTCCTTATTCCTCTTATATCCCAGCTTTTTGTTAGTCACTTATTTTCGGGTCAGGTATTTCACGGTGCCCCTGGAGCAGACAGGGTTAAGGGCCCCTCCGCTGGCTTGTTGCTAAGTTCTGCTGCTCTGTTCTCAGCAGGAGCTCATCTACACTATGTCATGTGCAGGATAGAACTGACGACTGAGGTGAACCCAACAGCAGACGCAGGGGCAAAGAGAAATTTTGAGGATGTATTTTAACAGATTGAAGTTTGCAGGTTTAAGCACATTTGAACAATGAATGAGCAGTGTGTGTGTGTGTGTGTGTGTGTGTCTGTGTGTGTGTGGTGAGATTCCAAGTCCGTAAGTCAGGCGAGGTCATGCACAGAGATAGATCCAGAAACAGATGATATTTTAAGATGCAAAGGTGATGGATGAAATCCAAAAAAAAAAAAAAAAAAAAACAATCAAACAGCCAGCATCAAACACAGATAATAATCAATGGATAATTATGGATACATAATATGACTTGTATTTTAGATGGAATATTAACAGATAGACATGGACAACTCTAAGCCTTATGTGTCTCCACTTTCACTCCCCCTAGTAACCAGTGTTACTGCTGGAGAAAGAATAAAGCACTAACTAACTGACTATTATCTACACAGCTGTGTTCCCGTTCCACTGATTGATGGGGTAGGAGGGTGCAAATACTTTAGAGTTATAATGTGATTCCTTGTGTGTACTGTATATAGGATGAAGCCGAGGCTCTGTATCGTTCCTGTGGGAGGTTCGACCTGTTGAATAAGTTTTATCAGGCGCGTGGTGATTGGCAGAAAGCCATCGAAACGGCTGATGGTCACGACCGCATCCACCTGCGCAGCACCTACTACAGCTACGCACAACACCTGGAGAACACGGGGGACAAGACCCTGGCCCTTACCTAGTGAGCACACACACCATGTCTGTTCACTGAATCTGTGACTCTAACGTAGCTTTTATTACGTATTAATGATTCTGTCTTTCTCTCTTAGTTACGAGCGTTCTGATACACACCGGTTCGAGGTTCCCCGCATGCTGATGGAGGACAGTGTGTCTCTGGAGCTCTACATCAACAAGATGAAGGACAAGTGAGTGCTGAGCCCTGATTGGTTCTGAGCTTTATTACCAGACTGCATATGAACTAGCTGATCTCTCGTGTGATCTGTCTGACCTGGACAGGTGTCTGTATAAGTGGTGGGGTCATTATCTGGAGAGCCAATCAGAGATGGAGTCTGCGCTGCGTTACTATGACTACGCTCAGGATTACCTGTCTCAAGTGCGTGTGCACTGCTACCTGGGGAACATCCAGAAGGTATCACAGTGTGACTAAATCAAAAGAAAGGCTGGTGCTGATTCCACAATATCATGTTTAGAATAACTTGATGAAGTAATGTTTACTCGGCACTTTCAGGCGAGCGAGATTGCCAACGAGACGGGCAACCGAGCGGCGTCCTATCACGTGGCGCGGCAATACGAGAGTCAGGATCAGATCAGCCAGTCGGTTCACTTTTACACACGTGCTCAGGCGTACAACAACGCCATCCGACTGTGCAAGGAGAACCACATGGACGAGCAGCTGATGAACTTGGCACTGCTCAGCAACCCAGAGGACATGATGGACACGGCTGCCTACTACGAGGAGAGGGGCGAGCACATGGACCGAGCTGTCATGCTGTATCACAAGGTCCCGACACACACACACACACACAATTAGTGCCAGAGCACAATACACAAAATTACTGTGTGTGCAATTACTGATCTCCCCACTAGAGGTCACTACAGTAATTATAGTCTGTTTCTCCTGATCTTTTGCTTCATCTCTCTCCCTGTGTCTCTCTGTGTGTGTCTCTCTCTCTCTCTCTGTGTCTCTCTCTCTGTGTCTCTCTCCCTGTGTCTCTCTGTGTCTCTCTCTCTCTCTTTTTCTCTGTGTCTCTCTCTCTGTGTCTCTCTCTCTCTCTCTGTGTCTCTCTCTCTCTCTCTCTGTCTCTCTCTCTGTGTCTCTCTCTCTATGTCTCTCTCTCTGTCTCTCTCTCTGTGTCTCTCTCTCTATGTCTCTCTCTCTGTCTCTCTCTGTGTCTCTCTCTCTCTCTGTGTCTCTCTCTCTCTCTCTGTGTCTCTCTCTCTCTCTCTCTCTCTCTCTCTCTGTGTCTCTCTCCCTGTGTCTCTCTGTGTCTCTCTCTCTCTCTTTTTCTCTGTGTCTCTCTCTCTGTGTGTCTCTCTCTCTCTCTCTCTCTCTCTCTCTCTGTGTCTCTCTCTCTATGTCTCTCTCTCTGTCTCTCTCTCTGTGTCTCTCTCTCTATGTCTCTCTCTCTGTCTCTCTCTGTGTGTCTCTCTCTCTCTCTCTCTCTCTCTCTCTCTCTGTCTCTCTCTCTCTCTCTCTCTCTGTCTCTCTCTCTCTCTCTCTCTGTGTCTCTCTCTCTGTGTCTCTCTCCCTGTGTCTCTCTGTGTCTCTCTCTCTTTTTCTCTGTGTCTCTCTCTCTGTGTCTCTCTCTCTCTCTCTGTCTCTCTCTCTGTGTCTCTCTCTCTATGTCTCTCTCTCTGTCTCTCTCTCTGTCTCTCTCTCTCTCTCTCTCTCTCTCTCTCTGTCTCTCTCTCTGTCTCTCTCTCTCTCTCTCTCTGTGTGTCTCTCTCTCTGTCTCTCTCTGTGTCTCTCTCTCTGTGTCTCTCTCTCTCTCTCTTTTTCTGTCTCTCTCTGTGTCTCTCTCTGCCTCTCTCTGTGTCTCTCTCCCTGTGTCTCTCTCTCTGTGTCTGTCGCTATGTGTCTCTCTCTGTGTCTCTCTCTCTCTCTCTCTCTCTGTAGGCGGGTCGTGTGTCTAAAGCTCTGGAGCTGGCCTTCAGCACGGAGCAGTTTGGAGCACTGCAGCTGATTGCAGAGGAACTGAACGAGAACAGCGACCCAGCCGTGCTCACACGCTGTTCTGACTTCTTCATCAAACACTCACACTACCACAAAGCAGTGCAGCTGCTGGTGGCTGCCAAGAAGGTCTACATACAACACACACACACACACACACACACACACACACACATAAACTAAATATACATTCATAAAATAAATTTACTATTGTGTAATAATGTGTGTGTGTGTGTGTGTGTGCAGTATCATGAGGCGCTGCAGTTGTGTTTGGACCAGAACCTGACCATCACAGAGGATCTGGCCGAGAGCATGACGGTGCCCCAAAGCTCCGCCCACCTGTCAGAGGAGGAGCGTAAGGAGCTGCTGGAGCGAATCGCAGACTGCTGCATGCGCCAGGGCAACTATCACCTAGCAACCAAGAAATACACACAAGCTGGGAAAAAGATCAAGGTTTGCGACACACAGCCTTGTTAGAATAATTACATTTTACATTTATATTTACTGCCTTTACCAGACATGCTTATTCAGAGCAACTTACAGAAGTGCCTTGTTACTATCAAACACACACATACAGTGCATCCGGAAAGTTTTTTGTTATTTTGTTATGTCACAGCTTATTCTAAAATGGATTAAATTCTTTTTTTTTCTTCATTCATGATGAAAAAAAGTTTACTTGAGATTTTTTTTTAATTAAAAATAAAAAAAGAGAAAGCACATGGTCATAAGTATTCACACCCTTTGCCATGAAGCTCAAAATTAAGCTCAGACGTATCCTTTTTCCCCTGATCATCCTTGAGATGTTTCTGCAGCTTCATTGGAGTCCACCTGTGGTCAATTCAGTTGATTGGACATGATTTGGAAAGACACACACCTGTCTATATAAGGTCCCACAGTTGACAGTTCATGTCAGAGCACAAACCCAGCATGAAGTCAAAGGAATTGTCTGTAGACCTCCGAGACAGGATTGTCTCCAGGCACAAATCTGGGGAAGGTTACAGAAAAAATTCTGCTGCTTTGAAGGTCCCAATAAGAAGAAGAAGCTCCAGAGGTCCTCTGTGGAGAGAGGAGAACTTTCCAGAAGGACAACCATCTCAAGGGTTATAGACATTAATCCACTGTATCCACCAAGAACTGCTGTGTGACCGAAGCTAAGTGCTGCCACTTTAAGCAACGCTTACACACCAGGGGTCCGTTCTTCGTACGTCGCTTGACACATCCGAGATGAACTGACACATCTAAGATGAGATCATCGTGCTAATTACGATCCGGCTAATTCGGTTCTTCGAGCTCACCTGTTGTTGATGATTAGTATGGCTGGATTGAGTTGTCTAGGATTATTGCGCGCTCGTGCGTTGGTTTAAAAGGCGATATGCATCGACAGTAGAAACACTGATCACAAGCCCTCTGATTGGCTGAGAAATGGAAAAAGAGCGGCTCAACTTTTTTTATAACACGTGTTATGCGCTGAAATGCCCCCCTGCCATGGATTGCCCCCCCTACATAATCGCTATCAAATATTATATTAGAACATAAATTCATAGGTTAATGCTTTACAAATTACAAATTACATGAGACAATAAAATAAAATAAGCAGTATGAAAATAAATATGTTGTATATGAAAAAATAGAATTATTATGTATACTTTTATATTGTTTATTTTATAATAAAATTAGTTTCGTCCAATTTATCATTATAAAATATTTATTTTTGATATATATAAATATTTATTCGCATATTTTTATGACAAGCCCCTGAAAAATAAATGTTACAAAATAAACATTATACAAGAATTTGTATTAATAGTCTTGACATCTGTCTCGTGCCTAGGGTTTATTATAATAGTAATATCATATTTGATAACAATAAACCTATGAATTCATGTTCATATATAATATTTGATAGCGATTATGTGTGTGTGTGTGATTGAGAGTCCATGGCAGGGGGCATATACTTTTCTTTTTCCACGTGAGTCAGTCGTGCTCTTTAACCAATCAGATGTGACCTCGCCATTTCAACCAATCATACCCCACCAGGAGCGCAGGCTAAATCCTGTTTACATGAAATAAACCTGCTCCCGAGCAGGTTCAAGCTTACGGATATGTTGCTATGACAACAAATGCGAGAAGCGCATCGAAGAACGAAACAATCCAAGATCAGGACAAATCCACAACAATCAAATCCAGCTAACTGAGTTAGCGACGTACGAAGAACGGACCCCATGTGTGCCGCAGCAGAGGATAAAACAACAACAACAACAACAAAAAAAAACTGAGTAAGAGTTTGTTTGTTTAGTCATTAACAAGGCCAGGCCTTTCTAGATGCATGGGGTCCATGGGGTTTCCTTGGCAAGGATACTGCGTTGTTTGCCATTTTCTTCTCCAGATGAACATCTGCAGGCAATTTGGAAACGTCAGTTAGTCTAATCTGCATGTCTTTGGACAGTTGGAGAAAACTGGAGAACCCTGTGGAAACCCACCAGGCACAGAGAAGATGCAAACTCCACGCACACAGTCCTGACATGGGAATCGAACCCAGGACCTGGAGGTGCAAGGCGACAGGGCTAACCACTAAGTCAACATGAAAACTATTTCTCTAAAAACCCTATTTGGAGGTGAGGGGAAGTTTAATCACCACCTGGGTCCAGGACAGAGAAAAACCTTGACATGTATCTTTCTTGTACCCCGAGAGATGGTGGGTTGAATAGAGAACATGGCGAAGTTGGAACCAAATCATGCAGTTGCATTCTGGATCAGTTGCAGGGTCTGAGGTCTGCACAGGATGATCTGCCAGAAGACAAAAAGGAAAGGGACAGAACAAGAATAGTAGTTGCCCGATAAATCAGCACTGGAATTTCCTACAAGTCTACCTGAGCCTCCAATAACTACCTGGACTCCATATTAACATCAATTAACATCAACTGTTATAACTGAACTGCCTGTCACCTAACACACAGTATGAGTGCAGATCAATTCCGGCTCTCTGTTTCACCCAGATGAATTGAATTGAATACAAGAGACCTCTGTGAATAGAAATGGACCGGTTATATTAATGAAACCTGCATAACTGAGTCACTTTAGCATCATGAGGCAAGAAGGGTTATTTTAGGCTCAGGACTACCCCAAGATTAGGTGCAGTAATAGATGGTCTGATGTGGAGATCTGTGAGATGATATTTTGTGTATTGATGTATATTTTGTGTTATGATGTTTCTTTTAATCCCACTTATATATATTTTTTGTGCATGTGTGTGTATTCTCTATAGGCGATGCGAGCGCTGTTGAAGTCGGGTGACACGGAGAAGATTGTGTTCTTTGCTGGCGTGTCTCGGCAGAAGGAGATCTACGTGATGGCGGGGAATTACCTGCAGTCTCTGGACTGGAGGAAAGACCCGGAAATCATGAAGAACATCATCAGCTTCTACACCAAAGGACGTGCGCTGGAGCTGCTCGCTGGCTTCTACCAGGCCTGTGCACAGGTACAGTGTGTGAAAGTGTCCCACACACCACACCCTATTTACTGTTTACACTCTCTAATATGGACAGGGTCCAAACTGCACACCAGGCCTAGTCCAGGCATGTTTACTGAGAGCTGCAGTCCATTATGCATATTGTGTGTGTGTGTGTGTGTGTGTGTGTGTGTGTGTGTGTGTGTGCAGGTGGAGATTGATGACTATCAGGACTATGAGAAGGCGTATGGAGCTCTCACTGAAGCCTATAAGTGTCTGTCAAAAGCCAAAAGTCGCCATGGAGACGAGACAGATGAGCGAGTCTCACAACTTACACACCATCTCACGCTCATCAAGAGATTCATACAGGCACGCAGGTAACACACACACACACACACACACACACACACACACACACACACACATAGTTAATCCCATACAGATTTGTATGATACACACAAAGTGTGTGTGTGTGTGTGTGTACAGGCTGTATGAGCAGGACCCTGCAGCAGCCCTATCAGAGTGTAAGTGTTTGTTAGAGGAGAGCGACCTAGACCCTGCAGTGAGAGTAGGAGACGTCTTCGGCTTCATTATCGAGCATCACTGTCAACACGCCAGCTATCAGAAGGTCAGACATCACCACCACTGTGCTGTTTACACAAACAAACCACATACTCATTACTGTCTCTAATAAATACTTATTCAATTTAGTATTTAATAAAAAAATATATATATATTAGGTTCATTTGACAAATATTTTATTTACATATGACTGAGCTTTGAAAGCAATTTTACTTTAAACTATTGTTTATAATAAATAAATACCAAGTAAAATATATCTGCACCTTACTAAGGTGAAATTTTATGGCTTAATATTTTAAAAATTCCTACAATCAGACTGAATTAGGCTAATTAGCCATATTCTTCTGTCCATTGCCACTTACTTTACTCCCTTCATAGAGAGGGGTTTACCACGTCCCCACAAAGTCTTTTACTCGTTTATTTTTTCCTGATGCTAACGGCTGAGTTATGAGGGTTTCGGTCATGAAGGTTTTGCCATTGCTCTATTGGTCAGTCCAGAGTGCAAAAAAACATGATGACATCACAAATTAATAAAAATTGTTAGCAACTAATTCATTTATCGATTTTAGTTATACAGAGAGACCAGAGACTGGTGCAGAGACAACACCCTGTCTCTGACTATGGACAAAAATTAGGAGATGGTTATTAAGTTCAGGAGAGCACAGAACAACTATTCTCTACTTAGGATTTCCTCCTAACATCCTCAACACATTTTTCAGAGAGACCATCAGGGATGTTTAATGTGCTAACAGAGGGCTTTTTACATTTTTTTGTAAACAATAATCTTGAACATGGACTGATGTTGCTGGGATTGCCACTCCCGAGAAAATCTGGCAGCTGTTAAAGAGGCTGGATAGTAAATCCCTTCTATAAATGTGTGCTCTTAGACTGAATGTGCAGCCGTATAAATGAAATGTGTTTAGTTGATATAAAGTCCACTTTGTTGAGGTTACTAACTGTTTACTGACTTGGATTCAAAACTATTCATTGCAGTTTCAGTTCTTAAACTAGCTGAGCGTTCGCAGTCATAAGCAATCAGGGTTTAACTGTTCATATCAATGGAATCCAAGCCATCTTCACGGTTATTAAGTTAACACTTAAATCGATAAGCACACCGTACTGTATGGCACCATCCTCAGTAGCAGCTGATACTCTCTATATGATGAGTAACATAACTTCTGGATAGTATAAAATTAAGGAGGGTGTACTTATTTTTTGCCAACTTATTACACTTTTTTTAAAGAAACAAATAACTACATATTTTGAGAGAATTTGATGAGAGATTATTTGCTTGTTTATAGAAGGTGGTATTGACCACACCGTTGTTGTTTAGGCGTTGGTAATAAAAACCTAGAATTAAATAAGGGTGTTATTTTTTTTTTTTTGTGACTGCAAGACAATATATTACTTTTAAATCATGCAGTATTGGCAAAGTTCTTTGTTAGGGATGAAGGTTAAAATGTGCCATGCGGTCAAAGGTAACGTGTGTTGTATTGTGGTTACAGGCATGGACAAAGCTGGAGGAGCTGAGACGTTTACATCCCTCGGTAAACGTGAGCATGTACGTCAGTGCTCGTAGTCTGGACACTCTGCAGAACGCCATCGGAGTGAGACTCAACCATGGAGACACCAAACACACCAACACACACCAAGAGGCAGAAAACACACACACACAGAGTGATGGAGAGGATGAGGATGAAGTAGAGGAGGACGAGAACCTCAATTACTAAGAACTTCATCAAAGAATGAAGAATCCTCAGCCTTAAACACAATGGCTTATGTTTGTCAGTTATTTTACTTTCTTATGTCTATTTTATATATTTTACAGACTATTTATACGACACACTCTCTGTAATGTTTTGTATTATTCCCTGTATAGAATGTTTCTCTATTTTAATAAAAGTTTTTCAGCTTCTGATCTAAATGTATTCCTATTAACGTTTTACCCAATTTCAGTTTAGCACTTTAAGAGAGAAAACTTTTCAGGATAAAGTTCCTAAGCCAGGAAGGCAGCTTGTCCTACTGCTGCGTACAAGGGTTTGTTGTTTAGTCACAAATGTCCAGTCGGTACAACCTCATAATCACCTGGAATATATTTGCACCCAACATAGATTCCACAGCAAACACCTAGCTCCATTATAACAACCCCCTATAAACACCCTTATAACCACTTGTGATACAAAACAAACACTGAACATACCAAAACAGCTGTGATTTTATAGAAACTCCCCTACTACATTCTAGCAACCAACTGGTATAACTTAGTGAACCACCTACAGTAGCAGTTCCCCAAACACCCTAACCAACACCTAAATCACGCTAGTCTATCAACATACTAGCAACTATTATTTATTATTAAATTATTATTATTATTTATTTATTATATAAAAACAACCCAGATGCACTATGGCAATAACCTGGAACACCACTAAAAGTGCCTAGCGACTCCACACCAAGCATGTGAGATAATATGAGAACCACTTAGTAAATCTGAAACAGCCATCTGGAATTCCACAGTAACTGCCTATATGGTATGTAATATGGAAATGTCTTAACACTTTACCTAAAACCCCATAGCATCTTTGTAACAACATTCTAGAATTAACCTAGGTTACTGTCGCTATGACACATTGGTGTAGTTGTTAGCACTGTTGGCTTGCACCTTCAGGGTCCAAGTTTGATTCCCGCCTCTGTTTGCATGAAGTTTGCATCTTCACCTTATGCTTGGTGGGTTTCCCCCAGGTTTGTGTTTTCAAATTGCCCATAGTGTATGAGTAAGCATGTGAGTGTGTGTATGTGTGTGTGCCCTGCGATGGATTGGCACCCCGTCCAGGGTGTACCCCGCCTCGTGCCCTAAGTCTCCTGGGATAGGCTCCAGGCCCCCCGCGACCGTGAATACAGAATAAAAGCGGTATAGATGGTGTGTGTGTGTGTGTGTGTATGTGTGAGAGTGAGTACTGTCGCCACCACTATAGCGACCCTGTAACACCCAACCACATAGCAACACCACAGCAATCACCTTGAGCACCAATACAACTACATAGCAACACTCTAGCACAGGGGTCGACAAGCTTTGTAACATGAAGTGTCAGTTTGAAATGTTCTTGTTAATTAGCCAATATTACATTTCCATTTAAGTATAACACTATAATTTCTGTCAAAAAGTAACTCATTCACATGTATTGCATTCAGAGTAAAAGTCAAAAAGTATCAAACGGTACTATATAAGAATGCTGCAATTTACTTTTCATCCTCAAGTTCTGGGTAGTCTTGGCCTTTTTCAGCCATGAAGGCCTTGATGGCATCAAAACCACCGACAAACTGGTTAAAAACTTTTCCACAGCTGAGCTGTTTAACCTCTTTAGACCTGAATGTTCTCATATAATTAACTATACTGTCTATGTACTGTATCCTTGTACGATACTCTTTTAAAGACCATTATATATAATTCTTTTGACAAATATCTTTCTCTTTGAAGACATAGAATATGTTCGTAGTTATTGGATGCTAGTAAAAAAAAAAACGAGGATAAATCACAATGCACACCACAGTACTGTAGATTCCAGGTCTTAGCTAGCATATGATGGATTCTGGTCCAATGGTCCAACAGCACATAAAGTCTTGAAACATTTTTTTTTAAAGTCCTCTGATGCATGTTTATCGCCAGTGTGCCAGTTCCTAGACCTGAGAAACCTGAAGTTTTTTTTTCTGATGAGCCTTTTTAATGAGACATAGTCTTATTGCCACACAGCTGTTTAGTCCCAATCCTATCAGTTTCCTGTCAATCACATTGTGTGTGTGTGTGTGTCTGTGTGGAAATGCTCTCAGTTTCACTATTAACTTCTCCAAGCATTTAAATGTTCTCTGGTGATGATATTTTTTATGACCTCATTTCTTCTACAAATTTGCTTTTAGGTATTGATACAGCTCTTATCCCAAGTTCAGTCATTTTTGCACTCTCCTTAGTAGTTTTGCTTGATGCAGGCCAGTAACTTGACTCTTCTGAAACACAGTTACATCTTTTCCATGACCATAGGATATGTGTTCCCTGATGGTTGTTTAAGAAATGAGAAGCTCCTCACTGAATCAGTTAGGGTTAAAATAATTGTTGCAGCTAAAACATATTCATCACTGCAGTAATTATCCTATTAAAAGCTCATAAGAATTTCTTAATTGAAATATAAATGCCATGTTTTTTGCCGAGCAGCGTATGGACATTCACAGAATATGTAGACACATACACTCACCTAAAGGATTATTAGGAACACCACACTAATAGGGTGTTTGACCCCCTTTCGCCTTCAGAACTGCCTTAATTCTACGTGGCATTGATTGAACAAGGTGCTGAAAGCATTCTTTAAAAATGTTGGCCCATATTGATAGGAGAGCATTTTGCAGTTGATGGAGATTTGTGGGATGCACATCCAGGGCACAAAGCTCCCGTTCCTCCACATCCCAAAGATGCTCTATTGGGTTGAGATCTGGTGACTGTGGGGGCCATTTTAGTACAGTGAACTCATTGTCATGTTCAAGAAACCAATTTGAAATGATTCGAGCTTTGTGACATGGTGCATTATCCTGCTGGAAGTAGCCATCAGAGGATGGGTACATGGTGGTCATAAAGGGACAGACATGGTCAGAAACAATGCTCAGGTAGCCCGTGGCATTTAAACAATGCCCAATTGGCACTAAGGGGACTAAAGTGTGCCAAGAAAACATCCCCCACACCATTACACCACCACCACCAGCCTGCACAGTGGTAACGAGGCATGATGGATCCATGTTCTCATTCTGTTTACGCCAAATTCTGACTCTACCATTTGAATGTCTCAACAGAAATCGAGACTCATCAGACCAGGCAACATTTTTCCAGTCTTCAACTGTCCAATTTTGGTGAGATCCTGCAAATTGTAGCCTCTTTTTCCTTTTTATAGTGGAGATGAGAGGTACCCGGTGGGGTCTTCTGCTGTTGTAGCCCATCCGCCTCAAGGTTGTGCGTGTTGTGGCTTCACAAATGCTTTGCTGCATACCTCGGTTGTAACAAGTGGTTATTTCAGTCAAAGTTGCTCTTCTATCAGCTTGAATCAGTCGGCCCATTCTCCTCTGACCTCTAGCATCAACAAGGCATTTTCACCCACAGGACTGCCGCATACTGGATGTTTTTCCCTTTTCACACCATTCTTTGTAAACCCTAGAGATGGTTGTGCGTGAAAATCCCAGTAACTGAGCAGATTGTGAAATACTCAGACCGGCCCGTCTGGCACCAACAACCATGCCACGCTCAAAATTGCTTAAATTACCTTTCTTATTCATTCTGACATTCAGTTTGGAGTTCAGGAGATTGTCTTGACCAGGACCACACCCCTAAATGCATTGAAGCAACTGCCATGTGATTGGTTGATTAGATAATTGCATTAATGAGAAATTGAATAGGTGTTCCTAATAATCCTTTAGGTGAGTGTATAGTAACACCACAAATTGTAGATATAAACTGAACTTAGATGGTACCATGGCTTATGCAGCGACCAGGAGCAGATTGTTTGCATATGTCTGTGTCCTGTGTCTATTGTTTGAGGTTTCTTAAATTTGGAGATATTGAACTGAAAATAGTGGATAATGTTGGAACCACTCTTGAACCTGAGCAGTTCTGAGGAAAGATACTGTACATTGACCCAGCTGATGTGTTCTGTGCTGATCTGTGTGCTGGACGGTCAACCCAGGGTCTCTCTCTCTCTCTCTCTCTCTGTCTCTCTTTCACCTGGTCAACTGCAGTTGCTGCAGTCTTATTCATTTGTGGAGACACCTACTAGTGTCCCAAGTGAAAACCCAGATACCATAGTACCATGCACACAATTGCAAACTTCTTTGGGTTTACCATGAGCCCTGTATACCTCAGTGATCTCAGAACAGCCCTGAGCTATTGGCTGTGCAGCTGCTATCATTACTATACTACTTACTTATTATGTTGTGTAAACACAGATGTAACGATTTTAAATGGGCAGCTGGTCCATGAGAGGACCCAGGCAGATCCATGATCAGTCCCTGTCTGCACAAATTAAAATCACTTTTCCTCATTTTATCATCAATATCAGCTAAAAATATACACTGGGTTGTTGTAGTTGATAATGGTGTGTCTGACATGTTATATAAATTGTAATAAACAACTCAATCGCATGTAATGTTTTGTCTTTTGTAACAGATAAATTACACACTGGACAAACTAGGTACTGCTTTTTTCTTTTATTCACTTCCAGCTTTTTACCTTAAAAATCTATTCTACATCATGAACCAGACCATCACTGGATATTACTGTACTCTGTACTGTATCTCCTTTATTTAAAACTACAGGGACATATTGTATACTACACATTTAAGATTATCTTTTCTAATTTTAAAGAAATAAACACACAAAAATGACAAAACACATATCCTCTTACTCTGGAAGGACAGAGAACAAATACAATTGAACATATTTTTACATCCTCTTCTGTTAAATTCTGCTGGAGCTAATCTTTCAGAAACAGCTTATTTCTGTGTTATAGTGATGGAGTCACTAACTGACCGTCTAATAAGTGAATGACGTAGACAACCATTTAAGATTCTACCTTGATTACAGAGGCCGACTTCACACCATAACAAACATAGTCAGTCTTTTAATAAATAAATAAATTAATTATTTTTATTTTTATCTTTATTGTAAACATATGCATAAAGCCAAATGCATTTTGATACGGTCTGTTATGAGAAGTATGACATAAATAAATAATTAAAATTCAAAAAAAAAAATTTTCTATAGAAGATACACATGTAACTGTTTATGTAATTAAGTAAATAATTATTAAAACTGTACGGGCATGTTATTCACAAGTTCTGACGCGTATCTTTCTTGTTACACATTGTTGATTTCTTTGTCTCTTGTTTTATTTTCAACATCAAAGTTCAACAGTTCTTACAGTTTCTTGCATAAATCCACTGTGGTCACGACAAGTCGTTTGCTGTGTTCTGTAGCTTACGGTCTTGAATTATTGTTACAACAACTTATTTGCTATATCTTTCAGCTTACGATACTATAGCAGAATACGGTTTTTTAATTGCGGTCAAAAGCTTGTGTTCTCCACACTCCCGCATCTTAACAACAACTAACAACTAACGGGCGTGATAGACATGCAGCTACACAACTGTTGGATGATGTCACAGAACAACTTATGAAATGATGTCACAATACAACTTATGAGTATAATACTAAATGCTTAACTAATAAACTTAATGTATAATGTTTAACTAATAGAATAAAGATAAACACAACAACAAATCACAAGAATGAAATATGGCCCTTACAAAAACTGTTGTAGTTGCTGGACCATAGTGCATTTGGTTTTATAACTCCAATAAACAAAAATATATTGAATTTTAATATAGATTTTTTTGCAATAGTTGGTTAGTAGCAATAATAGACTGGATAATAGTACAATTGGTTTTACATTTGTAACTCCAATAATTAAAAAATTATATAATTGATTACATCACTCATTTGCTATGGTATTGTTGCAATAAGCTTATGCACTGTCACAGCATCTGTTTCATTTTCATCCAGAGTTGCATTAATTTCTCTCCAAGATCTTGTATTGATGACAGGAGAGTCAGACCGCTGTGTAAAGCTTTCTCCAGCACATTCCAAAGATTCTCAATAGGCTCAGGGTCTGAAATCCGCGGAGGCCGATCTATGTGTGACATCATATCTCATGCTCTCTGAACCAGTCTTTCACAATTTGAGCACAATGTTAAAATCAGTTATAAAGTATAATGTATATATAATTAGAATAAATCAATATCACATCTATTGTCACACAAAGCTAATAGACATGAAGTCTTAAAAAGTAGTTGTGTTGACTGTATTTGCCCAGAAAACCATTTATTACCAGCGATTTAAAACTTCACAGTTATCTTAAAAAAATAGAGAAAAAGAGAAAAGGTATTCGATTCGAATCTATTTTGTATAGATTATTTGTTTAATTCAAGAAGTTCGAAAAGTTATTTAATTATGTCACACTTTGCACCCATAATAGACTATTATGATTCATAGATTAATATATACATAATAGACTCATGTATTTACAATTACAATTAAAAACATTCAATAATTAATTTGTTTGTTTGTTTACCATAATCAAAGCTTGTTCGCCCACAAGATGACGTCATTATCCGAATCGGTCTGTGCAATCAGGGAACATTGGGGAAACAGTATTTCCCGGGAACCTGAAATCCGAATATGTGAAACTAAAACTAAGAGATAATAAACTGGCTGTGACAGTGAGGTGTTGTGCTCGGTCTCTCACACTCTGTCAACTAAAAACACACAAAACTGAGTGATGAGGCCCAGGTGTAAAGTTACCTGCTGGTTTGACCTGCCCCTCTCTGCTCACAGGTGACGCTCGACTACCTTAAAACTGATAGTGAAACTTGGGTCTATTTTTATAAAGACAGGGAGGCGCGCATCTACAGGAGAGAAACACAGTGAGTATCTAAAGCTAAAGCTAAACCTCGTTAATCAGCTGTTAGTAAGTGGAATTGTGATCAATAAGACGATAATAAATGTTTCTTAGCTGTTTGTTCCTTCTGTAAGGAGAGTTATTTCAGACTGTCTACATGTTTATTAAATGAAGCGCCAGTGTGAACCCTTACAATTCTAATGGGTGTAAAACGGTATGACTGAGCTGTAACACCGTCACTAAACTACATCATGGACTACAGGAGAAATCCGCTCCATGTCTCCTCTAGTGTCTGACAGGGAGGGACAGTGGATATGGGGGGGGGGGGGGGGGTGTTGGACATGGTGTGTGTGTGTGTGTATGTGTGTGTGAGGAATTCGGTTTCCCCATCGAGATGTGTTCCTCTTAGCCCCACCCCCGTGTAAACGGCTCAGGTGTAACCGGTCACTCCAGTTAAACTTTACTCTGTGTTGTGTGAATCAGACACGAGACACAGGTGGCGGTTCACTGGAACACTGGAAGCATTTAATCTCTTCTTTCTGTGACACATAAAGGAACAAACAGCCTCTGAGTGAGAATTGCCCATGTTTTCTCTTCCATACAGTTCCATCAGGAAAAGGGAAGAGGAGGGGACAAAACAGGAAATTGTGGTGGCTTTAGGTGACATCACAGGATTTTAGGGGAAAGGTCTCATCTCAATCAGGCACTTATATCAGGTACATGAAATGAACAATTTTTGTGTACATTCTAACAATTTAACAGGTTCATTTCTATACCTGTTACACAGTGAGCGCGCATTCAGAGAAAGGCTCGCCCCCGAGAGGTTGCGCGCGCACCACTGAGACTCTACAGAGTGTAAAAGTGACTTTGTTCCTGTTTTTAATCTCTGGAATGGAAGAGACGGAGACTTTCACGCGCCTGGAAAACGAAACTCATAACATGCGTTGTGTTGTTTTATTTTAATCACTTTATACACAACCCATGATTTATTTATTATATTTTATAAACTGAATCATTTTCTTTGGTACATTTTGATAGAATATTTTAATGTCATATTATATTTTATAAAATGGACCAGTACCAGAGCTGATTCCTTTATACTCAGTTTGGGTTTATTCAGATAGATGTGATTTTATAACCTTGTGAGTCGATATCACACACATTAACCCTTTATTTATTTATAAATAAATATAATATAAATCTGATGAACCCATTTGTTGTTCCCTCTCTTTGTCTTACTTTCTGTGTGTGTGTAACTTACAGTGTAATCCTGGGGGATACGACCTCAAAATGAGTGTGTGTGGGGAACAGGACACAAAGAAAGACGAGAGGTGAGTGAAGGGTGTGAAAAACTAAACAGATCAGACTCTGGTGTGTATCTGGGAAAAGTCACTTGTGAACAGTTTCTCATGTGTGTGTGAATCATGTGTGTGTGTGTTTGTACATTATGATCATAATTTGTGACAATAGAAAGGAAAAGTGTTGACAGTTTAGTCCACAGAATTCTGTTCGCTCGCTGTGTAAAGAGTTTTGAAAAAATCTGTACTAAATATTCTTCTTAGTTTATTTATTCAGTGTTGCTACAGAACAGTAGTAATGATGCAGTGTGTGTGTGTTTAGTCTGATTCAGGGTAAGAGATCAGACTCACCTGAACCCAGCTGTGTGTCCATGAAGAGTGACCAGTCAATGGAACAGATAATAACCTTTAGAGACACAGACTGTGTTACTGATCTGAGGTGAGAACAGTTTAATGTATGAGTGCAGTGTTTTATCAATCACACTCTCACATAATCAAACATCTCTCAGATATCTGTGTATTAACGGGTGTGTGATTGTAGTTATGAATATGATTTATAGTCCTTGTTAAACTTTTAACTTGTGTTTTGTTTGTTTTATAGACCACAGAAGAATAAACCAAACATCACTGAGACGAGTCAGTTAGAGGAGATATTTAAGGTGTGTGTGTGTGTGTGTGTGTGTAATATTGCTACCTGTCAGCTGCCTGTGATGTGAGTAATCATTACATCTATTCCACTCTCACTGTAATGTGACAGAACACTAAGAGAGATCACGAGTGTATTCATTGGGTTCAAACACACAGAAATGTTCACTGACTCACCTGCATGTTTTTGTTTGTTTATTTACGCCCTAATCTGGAGCTGGACACCTTCTGTACAGGATTAGAATAAAATGCAGTATTTTAAAATTCCAGCGCTTAATCAGACATCAAAGAAGTTTTACATTCAGTAATAAACACACACTCTTATGACATCATAATGTTTTTGAATTTTTTTCTTTTTGTTTCTAATCAGGAGCTGGAGCACAAAGTCATCACTCTGTTAAAGAATGAGCTGAAGAGATTTAAGAAGCTCCTGAGTCCAGATTACCCAGCATGCTCTGAGAGGGAGGTGGAGGATGAGGAGGATCAGAGCAGTGTCAGAGTGTCAGCGCTGAAGATCACACTGCACGTCCTGAAGAACATGAACCACACAGATCTCGCTAACACACTGCAGGACAGTAAGAGCTCATGGGCTCATAACATCACTTTAACTCAGTGGTTCTAAAAGTGTGGGGCGCCCCTCTAGTGGGGAATACAGACATGACAGATGGGGCGCAATGAACGGAAGGGAATTAGTGGAAAATAATAGGAAAGTACCTATTCTAATTCATGCTTTTCTTTATTGACAATAAAGATCGGACACTCGAAACTAAACAATCACACGTAAGGACTATATCATTAATACAAGTAAATTCAAATAACATGAGAGAAAAAGTGGAACCATAGTGCAACAATAACGGTTTAACGTCGGCATGTTAATTGCAGAGAAACAATATATAAGGAAACATTCGGTATTATATATGTCATTTCATTTATTCCAATGTGTATGCTGATGTTTCTGTGTTTTATCAGGCAGTACTAGTCTGGCATTTCTAGTTTCCGGTGTGGCAACAAAGTTGCTTTTTGATCCTTCAGGCGCTGAGCAGAAGGGAAGATCAATATTGTTCTACGCTTTTTGTTGGTGTGCGGCATTTTACAATGAGCCCTAAATCATTTGTTGCGCCGTAGAGAATAATAGTGTAATTAAAACAAGTAAAAACATGTATAATTTAAGGCGGCTGTAGCTTAAAGACAATGTAGAGAGGAAATATATGTGGGTATCTTATTTGCGGGTTTATTTACGCAGCTATTGAATTCGGAGATGCGAATATCAAACTAACTTTACCGCGGACACAAACCGGGTCAGTAGCGTACTGTACTGTATGTAGTGAGCATAATAACGTCAATGGATACATTTGTTACATGGACCACAAAAAAGCAGGTGATTCAGCACTATCAGCCTAATCAACCAAAAGCCAGCCGAAAGGAAAACATGATGAAGCCTACTGTATGTTGCGCTTGGATTCATGGTGGTGATGGTGGGGCAGAGGAGAGACCCGTGTGTGTTTTGTGTCTTAAACCGCTGGCAGCAGACAGCACGAGACCGAAAAAAAATATGAAAACAGAGACAACACACCCCAGTCACGTTAATAAGCCACTCGACTTATTTGAAAGAAAGCTCTAGATAAGTGACGAAGTAAGTCTGTTATAACAATTGCACGTGTATTTTATCTGTTTTGAACTTGGTGTTATTTGATCTTATTAGTCTAGAAATTGATATTTGAATAAACAGTAAACTTTTGTTGACAAGTTGGGCTTGAAAATTCGCCCACCCCCTTAAGTGGGGAATGACAGAAAATGTTTGAGAACCACTGATTTAACTTTAGAGGAAGGAAACTGCTGTAAATTTATTAAACACATCTCGTGGCGACCCCTTGCCGGGAGCAGCCGAAAGACCAACAAACAAACAAACATCTCATCATAATGATGTGCTTTTATCTACATAATATAATAACAGATCAGTACTGACATTACATATGATATACAGATATAAAAATATAAATAGTCAACAGAGATGATCATAGAGTTTACATTTCATTCTTCTTTTTATCAGGACTCGTCTCTGTGTACCGGCGAAACCTTAAATCCAAACTGAGTGAGAAATGTAAAAGAATAAATGAAGGAATCTCACAGCATGGAAGCTCAGCACTTCTGAATGAGATCTACACAGAGCTCTACATCACAGAGGGGTGGAGTGGAGACATTAATAATGAACATGAGGTGAGACAGATTGAGACAGCGTCTAGGAGACCACCGACACAGGAGACATCCATCAAATGTAATGATCTCTTTAAAGACAAGTCCATCAGAAGTGTGCTGACTAAAGGAGTTGCTGGAATTGGAAAAACAGTCTCTGTGCAGAAGTTCATTCTGGACTGGGCTGAAGGAAAAGCAAATCAGGATGTCACCTTCATGTTTCCACTTCCCTTTAGAGAGCTGAATCTGATGAAGCAGAAACATCTCAGTCTAATGGACCTTCTTCATCACTTTTTCCCAGAAATCAAAGGATTAAAATTAATAGACTGTGAGATCAACAAAGTTCTGTTCATCTTTGATGGTCTGGATGAGTGTCGACTTCCTCTAAATTTCCAGAATGAGAGATTGTGTGATGTGACAGAGTCAGCCTCAGTGGATGTGCTGCTGACAAACCTTATCAAGGGGAACCTGCTTTCCTCTGCTCTCCTTTGGATCACCTCTCGACCAGGAGCAGCCAATCAGATCCCCCCTGAGTGTGTAGACCAGGTAACAGAGGTACGAGGCTTCAGTGATCCTCAGAAAGACGAGTACTTCAGGAAGAGGATCAGTGATCAGAGCCTGGCCAATAAAATCATCTCACACATGAAGTCTTCCAGAAGCCTCTACATCATGTGCCACATCCCAGTCTTCTGCTGGATCTCAGCCACTGTTCTAGAGAGAATGTTGGGAGGAACAGAGAGTGGAGAGATCCCCAAGACTCTGACTCAAATGTTCACACACTTCCTGATCTTTCAGATCAAACACAAGGACCAAAAGTACCATCAGAAATGTGACCCTGATCCTCAGCAGACAAGAGAGAGTATCCTGGCACTGGGAAAACTGGCTTTCCAGCAGCTGGAGAAAGGAAACCTGATCTTCTATGAGGAAGACCTGAGAGAGTGTGGCATTGATGTCAGAGAAGTGTCCGTGTACTCAGGAGTGTGTACCCAAATCTTCAGAGAGGAGTTTGGGCTTCACCAGGGGAAGGTGTTTAGCTTTGTACATTTGAGTGTTCAGGAGTTTCTGGCTGCTTTATACACATTTCTCTCTTTCATCAACAAAAATATTACAAAACAACAAACCACTGATCTGTCTGATCTTTTCTCCAAATCAAACATGTCTGATTTCCTGAAGGGTGCAGTGGACAAGGCCTTACAGAGTGAGAATGGACACCTGGACCTTTTCATTCGCTTCCTTCTGGGTCTCTCACTCGAGTCCAATCAGACTCTCTTACGAGACCTACTGCCCCAGACAGGAAGGAGGTCTCACAGCAAACAGAAAACAGACAAGTACATCAAGAAAAAGATCAGGGAGAATCCATCTCCAGAGAAATCCATCAATCTGTTCCACTGTCTAAATGAACTGAATGATCATTCTCTAGTGCAGGAGGTACAACATTACCTGAACAGAGGAGATCACAGGTGTCTCAGTGGAGTCAGTCTCTCTCCTGCTCAGTGGTCAGCTCTGGTGTTTGTGTTGCTGAACTCAGAAGAGAATCTGGATGTGTTTAATTTGAGTAAATTTGACAGATCAGATGAATGTCTTCTGAAGCTGCTGCCAGTCGTCAAAGCATCCAGAAAAGCTGAGTGAGTCATTTTATAATCATTTATAAATATCACAGTTTAAAATGATTTATTAACTGTATTACTAACTACATGAACTTTATTTATTCATGTATTTCTCTAACATGGAGTAATAAGAATGTTTACTAAATAACTCTTTTTTTTCTGTTTTAGTGTTTATTTTTTACATTTTTACATTAAAATTTCAGATTTAGTGAAAAATTTAAGTTTCTGTAACTTGCAAATTATTCCACACTCATTGATATTAATTTTAAGACACACACACACACACACACACAATAAAAAAACATAAAATGTGCATAAATGTATATGAAAATATATGAGAAAAGTCAGATTTCAGGTTGTTTTTCCATCCATTAAACATGTTAATACATAATTAGTCAATATTTACAGTTGATTTAATAAATACAAACACAAATATTAAGATGTTTAACTGCAGATTCAGACTGTACGTGTGTGTGTGTGTGTGAGAGAGAGAGAGAGAGAGAGAGAGAGAGATATCAGTGTTCTGATGTATCATCATTTCTCTCCCAGGCTGTGTGAATGTGATCTTACAGAGGAAAGCTGTAGATTTCTGTCCTCAGTTCTCAGCTCAAACTCCTCCAGTCTGAGAGAACTGAACCTGAGTCTCAATAACCTGCAGGATTCAGGAGTGAAGCTGCTCTCTGCTGGACTGGAGAATCCACACTGTACACTGGAGACACTCAGGTCAGATCATCACTTTCACATTCTGTTTATCTGATTGTCATTATTATAGTATAAACCTAATAATAGTCAAATGTAGAGCAACAAGTCTGATGTAAAACAAGAGACTGAGAAAATATGAAACACTTTGTGTGTGTGTGTGTGTGTGTGTGTGTGTGTGTGTGTGTGTGTGTATGTGTGTGTGTGTGTGCGCGCCATGTGGTGGATTGACACCCTGTCCAGTGTGACTCCACCTCCTGTCCTAAGTCTCCTGTGATAGACTCCAAGCTTCTCATGACCCTGTACAGGATAAACACTATAGAAAACTAATAAATTAATAATAATGATCAGTGATACTTTTCACTCTATACCAGGGGTCGGCAACCTTAAATGAAAAGGAAACACCGGAAGCCACAAAACCCTTTCGTATGAAGCCCCCCAGGGGTCATGTGGTAAAATAAATAACACTAATAACACTGAATACTAAACTGAGCGCGTGGATTAATAAACTGTGCATTTCTCTGAATACGCCGTTTTCACAGGGGCGGGGCTAAGAGAAACGCATCTTGATGGGGGAACATCAACACAACACCAGTAAACTAATCAGTGGCTCAGTTTAGTAATCAGTGAGCACAGTTTGTTCGGTTGTGTTTTGATTTACCACATGACCCCTGGGGGCGCTGTACTTCTGACATCTAAAATGAAGATAACACTGACTATATAATTATTTTTATCTTTATTCTACATATAAAATTATTTCATTTATGAAGCCAATGAACTGCTACAGAGAAAACACAATCTTATTTCTGAGACAAAAACATTTTCTACTCCGAAAAAAAAACGTTGAGTTGAAGGTTATTTTCAAATAAAATACTGAATGTCTATTTGTCCTCCTCGTATTTATGAAATAAAAAGTCAACCCTAAATTATCCACCTGCAGCAACCATAAGTTGTCCTGTGTCCGTGTGCCGTCATCCTTTTATGGCGTGTACTGGAGCGTGCAGTCAGTGTCAATCTGAATAAACCCGGGACTCGAAAAGCTCAATAAATCGTGTACCGGCGGGAGTCACACATCGGTGGTTGTGACGCATATTCTAAGTGAAAAAAAATTTAACACCTTTTATTTTAATGTTACAAGATCACCATAATCTTGAAATTTAGACTTACATTAAAACAAACTAAGAAACTAAAATAAAATACATTTAAATGAAATACTCATTATTTATGTTCCAAAGCCACAGGGAGCCGCAGCAGAGGGATGAAAGAGACACATGCGGCTCCGGAGCCGAGGACCGCCGACTCCTGCTCTATACTAATGTTGGGACGGTTAATAAATAGGATAAACTGAAAAAAATAACAAAAATGTTTCATTTATTTTACTTGTTTATCCTGGTCACATGACTTCTGTTCAAAACTTTCCACCATTTTTTATGTTCCTGCTGACTTCATCCATCTCCCTACTGTTTACATCCATATTGTATCTTCATGTTATGTCATGGTAATTTCTGAGGACGTTCACAAGCTCAACACAAAACTAACACAGGATATGTGAAACAGCCATCAGAGGCGTGTGTGTGTGTGTGTGTGTGTGTGTGTGTGTACACTTAATTAAAAGCAAGTATATTTCTGCCCTTAATCATCACATAGTTAATAAAAAAATATATTTAAAAAAATCAGGTAAAGTTCAGGTGATCAGCGAACATCATCAGGGTGAGACAGGAGCAGAAATCTGAAAAACAGAAACAGGATCAAAACTGTAAAAACCATCAGGACATAAATGTTTAATATAGACTGGGACTAACACACACAGAACATATAATACATACACCAGGGTGTGTAAGTGAACGTATGTGTGTGTGTGTGTTGATCTATAACTGTTGATCTCTCTACAGGCTGATACACTGCAGTATTACAGGTGTAGGTTGTGCTGCTCTGGTTTCAGCTCTGAGGTCAAACCCCTCATCACACCTGAGAGAACTGAACCTAAACTACAATCAACCTGGAAAATCAGGTGTGAAGCTGCTCACTGATCTACTGAAGGATCCACACTGTACACTGGAGAAACTAGAGTGAGTTACTGACACACACACACACACACACACACACACACACACACTCTGTAAGATATTTTTTAAATACAGTAGGTAGTCAAGGGGAATGTCTATTACTGCCATTTGACGCAGTTTTTAAATATGATTTGAGCTTAAGTCATAAAAAAAATCATATGTTGTATCGAGAAATACTAGTGATGGTAATTTCCACATCAAAGTACTTTATACAACAAACATCAGCACCACGTCTATTGACATTTGTACAATAATGAGTTCAAAAAATGGTTAAATGTTGTTTAAACAGACATGTTCACTAGCTAACAGTTTCATTTGTACGAAGAATTAACTGGTTTATTGTTATTATTTTTTGAAAAATGTTACATTTGAAGACATCAAACTTAAAATATAGAAATAACTGGAAAAATAGACTTTCAGAATAGAACTTCAGAATAAGTTAAAGAATACACTCTAAAAAATACTGTGTTGTTTCTGTAAACACCTGGTTGGGTTATTTTGACCCAACAACAGTTTTATTCTTTATTCTTTGGTTTCTCCAAACAGCTTGTAAAATGTTAAAAATATTACTGTTACTGTGTCACAAAGTGTAGTTTTAAGAGTTGTTTAGGCGAGAATGTATGTGTTTACAGCTCACAAGCTCCATCGGTTATTAAACATAGCGTCTGTTTAGAAAAAAAATGTCCCAACGTTTTCGGAGATTTGGCGATGCCCATGTACATGCCTTATGTACCGGCCTAACGCAGCCTCACAGCGGAAAGATTTTCTGAAAAACTGCCGCTGGCTGTGATGTCTGTAATTGTTAAAACAGCGAAGGTATTATATTTTGGTTATTTCTAATCTTCTTTGGTATAATACGGTTATAGTATAATATCGCAGCTGTGTGACGCATCCTGTACTCTGCATTCCAGACTCTTTGGTGGATGTTGATGTTTATTTTAAAGTTTTTTTTGTTTTTTTTTCTTTGATGTTACCTAGACAAGGCAGTGTCTTCCCACCTGGGAGTTTCTCCAGCATACTGATTTTGTCATGTCAGATTGATGGACATAAGTCCTCATCTGTTAAATTTTTGAAAACAACAGTTTTTTCAGCCCACGTTTTAATAATCAATAATATTTAAAAAAATGTTTAATTGTTCTTGTTCTTAAATTTATATCATAATAGGTAAAACAGTAAAATAAATAGTTTAATAGTTTAAATAGTTAATATATATTAAGATGGGGAATACTTGATGTCATGTGGGCATTATAAGACTGAAAAAATGCTTTATTAATTGTGGGCTATTTTTGTTTATCTACAATATTTGTTTATTTAATTTAAATGAGGTTTGGGCTCGGGATTGAGCCGCCACCGTAATTCTTCTCTTTAATTTCCTACGTAGTCTAATCAGCGCTTTTTGAGAGCGCGGAGGAATTTTGTTGTACTAAATAATATTTATGCCGTATAATCAGGGGCTCTTATTCCTATTTATCCTGGGATGTTGTTCTTTTAGTGTTACTGTGTGTGCTTTACAATGTCAGACAACATTCAAATGCAAATAATTCACCCCCCAGGTGTGAATCAGCTGTTTTCACCTATACATTCAGAGAAACTGAAATGCCCCCCTTCCCACTTTAGGACCCTCTTGGATCTGAGGCTCTTCTGAAGAACTGCAGTGCTCCAGGCCTCTTCTTAAATTTGTGTAAATTTAAAATCTTCTGGATTCTAGATTCTAAAATTGACATTGTTAACGTATTTAATTCATGGAATGGAAGAAATTGTGATTTTCCTTATCATAACATACGTTACCTCTACACACAATAATTTTCTTTGGTACAGTATGCTTATAAAATGTTTTAATTTGACATTTTATCTAAAAATATATAATAATAATAATAATAATAATAATAATAATAATAATAATAATAATAATAAGAAGAAGAAACCAAATAAAATGATTCCATTTGTATTTTCCATTTGTAAAAAGGCATAAAAATCATGGGTTGTGTATCGAGTGATTAAAAACAATATAAGACATGGTATAATATGGAAACTTTCCATTTCTTCCATTCCAGTCATTAAAAAACAGTAACAATGTCAATTTTGGAATCCACAGAAGGTCAGTGGTCCAAGCACAACGTAATAATCTTTCTATGATAAAATGACTCGTGGCACGCTTTAGTTTTAAATAATCATTCAATGCTGAACACAAACAGCATAAAAGCATTATAATAATAACCAGAATAATAATTATGCTTTTTGTGCTGTTTGTGTCCAGCATTGAATAATTATTTGATCATGAATGGCTGAAATAAAGCTCCTCACATCGCGCGCGCTTTCACTTTTAAAAAATGCAGTGTTTAATCAGCAAGTATATATTTATGCTCTGTTGTTTTTCTGGGGTACTGATTTTACAGTTTTTGTTTGCTTTGCAGAAGTCGCCCCTCTTTATGATAGATGAATATTATGACTGAAACAAAGCTGCTCCTATCGGCTCTTAGCGGCAGAGAGATGAAAAGTGCAAAATGAAAGCGTGAACCAAAAACAGCAGTTACATTTTATTCATAAAATACCCTGATTACAAACACCAACACGGCACAATGCGTGTGTGTGAATGGCTGAAATGTGGTTGTGAATAAGCCTTTTAGCGAATGTAAAATGTTCGCGTGAACCCACGGTGTGCGTGTGCGCTCTTTCACTTTGCCGAGTTTTAATCAAAATGCAGACGAACACGCGCAATCCATCCCGAGAAATACAACAAACACAAATCAAATTTATACTCGCTAAATAAACACTGTGTGAAACGTACGCTTTATTTTAGTCATAATATACTAACATATTTTTGCTGTGTAGTGGACCGCGCGTGCATAGCCTCTCGCGGGAGAGCCTTTCTCTAAACACGCCGTTTTAACGGGGGTGGGGTTAAGAAAGTGAAGTGAAGTGAAGTGAGGGGGCTATGAAGGTGATCATGTCATCTCCTCATCTCCGCAGCAGTGGATGCGCCAGTCATTCACGTTTCCTATGAATTACATAATCTGCAATTTGTTTTCCATTAGTTTATATAAAAGCAGACATTTCGCTTTCTGTAAGTATATATTTTTCACGTCTGTGAGGCTAGTATACACAGAGTTTCGGTTCATTTTCTGACGCGCTCAAGTTCGCTCAACCGATCGGGAATAGCGCTGTATCTCTGTTTACTTTTATTATTTTACAACATCACAACGTTTTGTCGTCATTGTGCGTGCACTTAAATAAAAGTAAAGTCTTATAAAGGCTATGTATCTTATATAGGTTAATTATATAGTTTTTGCCCATTAATTTGACAACACCTGTGACTCACCCACATTTTCTGATACACACACCCAGAGTTTTCTGGCTACGCGAGTGTTACACATGATAAAATATAAAGGCTCACTCTGTTAACATTTACTTTGCTTAAATTCGATGCAAATAAGAAACTCTTATATTTAATATAAATTCTAAATTTGTACTGTAATTTTAGTACTGTGATTGTAAATTCGTTTAGTGTTTCAATTGTATTTTATATTCATTTCAGGTAATAAATCTACTACAAATTTAAAGAACACAAAAATATAAGATGACAAAAAAGAAAACCTACATATGTAGCTTTTCTAATTACACATGATAAAATCTAAAGGCTCCCATTTTAACACTTACTTTGATTAAATTTGATTCTAATAAGATTTAATTTAATTAAAATTCTACATTATGAATTCTTTTAACTACAATGTTTCACTTGATTTTTATCCGCTACTACGTGCAGCTCTAAAGGAGCTGCGGCTCATTAATCCAGCAGAGAATGAACTAAGGCATGAGGCGTCTGTCTATAGTTATATAGCGCCACTCAGCGGTAAAAGCCAGCAAACGCACAAACCCAAATGCTGCCGCCGAGCGCCGCGGTAAAATCAGAATACCGCTTAAGTAACATCTGTACACTAAGTTAATTCTACTCTCTTCCTCTTGAATATGATCTTAAGGTGCTAACTCTCCCTCTCTCTCTCCCTCTTCTTCTCTCTCTCTCTCTCTCCACATACACTGGGTGTGATAAGACGTGTGTAAGACTGTTTGGGTCTTACCGAGTTTAGACAGACTGTCCATTTTTTCACCACTTTTCTTTTCTTAGTGAATGTTGTTAGCAAAATGGAGCTAATAGATTAGCGTGAGAGAGAGTGGGCGGGGCACCATGGCCTGTGAGTCCGGTGTGGAGACTTTGTCTCTCCGACATGGCGTTAGGTGTGTGCTGGAGGACGGTGTACAGGTAGAGGAGGTGCTGTTAGCGGTGGGAGAGCAGGTCGGGTGTGAGAGTATCTACTCTGCCTCCCAGATAAACAAGGTGATGATGGTGTTTCTCACAAATATGAATCTTGTGAGCTCGATAATAAAGACTGGAATTAGTGTGTGAGGATCCCCGGTACACAGTTACCCCGCTGTCTGCCCCTCTCTAACGTGCCCCCGTTTATTAAGGACGAGGCAATAATGAAGGAGCTGACCCGCTTTGGAAAGTTCGTCTGTCCTATGAGAGCTGTCCCGCTCAGGTGTAAGAGCTCCAACATGAGACACATCCTGTCTTTACAACCGGAAAATTTTAATGGTTTTAAATAACCAAGAACAGACATTAAATGTAGATTTTTTAAGTGTAAAGAGGGGAACAGCAGTCATTGCCACCAGGGAGTGGCTTAGGTTTTTCGAGTATGGGGATGTAGGACATAAAAGGCTAAACTGTCCACACGGAGCTGTGCTTGAACCTGAGGCTCGAACACCCTGAACACACCGCACCCGGCGCTGACACCAACACTGACACCACTGTAAACAGTGCGAGTACAGAATCCACCACTGACAGTGACCCTGTCCCTAATACTGACTCCACCCACAATGTCTGCAATGGAGAGATACAGGAGCAACAGACCATCAGACCACCACCGACACCCAAAGAAACACAGACAGAAAACACTGCAGCTGAACCCAGGAAAAAAAGAGAGGAGACTCCCACTAACGAACTCACTACTACCATCACCAAGAGGAAAACACAAAGTGAGACTCTGAGTGCAGCAGCACAGGATAGTGAGGGAGCAGCGCGCGCACACACACACACACACACACACACACACACACACACACAGACACACACACACACACACACACACACACACACACACACACACACACACACACAGAGAGACACCCCTATGGACATTGAGGAACAAGCAAACCCCTTTTTCTCAGAGCAACTAAATCACTTGCAGATGCCGGAAGTAAAAAAAAGACGCCTAGTAAAAACACTACTACAAAGTACAGAGAAAAAAAAAGTCCACTGTCACTTAGGAGAACAGAGACAGTAATTTGTATATTAATAATTTGTATATATATCTATAATCTCACAAGAAAGAGTGTATAAAACTCTCTCTCTCTGTCTCTCTCTCTAACACCTCCTGGTTCGTCTCTGGATGAACATCTGTACAACTTCCACTCTTTGTTCTTCAGGATTTCACCAGGACGTGTTAAAATGGTTCGTGTCCTTTTTGGGATCAGATGTTCATACCACCAGGCGTTTGGCTAAACATATAAATACTCAAAGTCTTTTATTGTTAATAAACAGAGACCTTTCTGACAAAGTGTGTGTGTGTGTGTGTGTGTGTGTGTGTGTGTGTGTGTGTGTGTGTGCGTATATGACTGTGTCTTTCCTGGAGTCAGTAAGATTATCGAGCACAGCGGACAGACCAAGAGACTCGTTTATTTAAATACGAAACTTTAAAACTTTACACACACACACACACACACACACACACACACACACACACACACACACACACACACACAAAGTTGCAGTCAGAGGTTCACATCATGATCATGAACAATAATGATTTCTTTGAGCCGGTCCGAAATAAACTAAATCTTGTGATAATTTGTCTGATTTTCTTTTTATTTAAACTGTGTGTGTGTGTGTGTGTGTGTGTGAGAGAGAGAGATGTCAGTGTTCTGATGTATCATCATTTCTCTCCCAGGCTGTGTCGGTGTGATCTCACAGATGAAAGCTGTAGAGTTCTGTCCTCAGTTCTCAGCTCAAACTCCTCCAGTCTGAGAGAACTGGACCTGAGTCTCAATAACCTGCAGGATTCAGGAGTGAAGCTGCTCTCTGCTGGACTGGAGAATCCACACTGTACACTGGAGACACTGAGGTCAGATCATCACTTTCACATTCTGTTTATCTGATTGTCATTATTATAGTATAAACCTAATAATAGTAAAATGTAGAGCAACAAGTCTGATGTATAACAAGAGACAATATTATAAATTTTACTATTTAAACCTTTAAAGTACTAATTAAATTTTGAGTACAGTTTGGTGATGTAATGGTTAGAACTGTGATCTTGTACCTGTAGGCTTGAGGGTTCAAATTCCGCCTCGGGTCTGTGTGTGTGGAGTTTGTATGTTCTTGGTGGGTTTCCTCTGGGTCTCCAGTTTCCTAACAAAGACATGCAGATTAGAATAAATGGAATTACCAAACTGCCTGTGTGTGTGTGTGTGTGTGTGTGTGTGTTGATCTATAACTGTTGATCTCTCTACAGGCTGGAACTCTGCAGTATTACAGGTGAAGGTTGTGCTGCTCTGGTTTCAGCTCTGAGGTTAAACCCCTCATCACACCTGAGAGAACTGAATCTGAACAACAATAAACCAGGAAAATCAGGAGTGAAGCTGCTCACTGATCTACTGAAGGATCCACACTGTACACTGGAGAAACTAGAGTGAGTTACTGACACACACACACCACGCACGCACGCACGCACGCACGCACGCACGCACGCACGCACGCACGCACGCACGCACGCACACACACACACACACTCAAAGAGTAACAGTGATTTGGGGGTTTAATATCTCTTTATACACTTCAGAGGAGATTCTGTATCTTAATGTGTTTGTACAGTAATAAACCTGGTCACTGTATCAGGCCACAGTGTGTTTCACCCATAAATAGTGGCTTCTCCCCCTAATATTCCCGGATTATTTACATTTTTATGATTTTTATGCAATTCTCTTTATGATGGCATCTGTAATTCCAAATTTCTGTGTCCAATTGGTCCAGAACGCCGCTGCTAAATTTCTCTTAAAAAAGAAAAAAGATCACGTGACTTCATTGGTTGCCTGTTCAATTTAGAATACATTTTTAAATTTTATTATTTGGTTTTAAATCGTTAAACCAGCAAGCACCTATCTATTTATCTGAATTGCTGCACCAATAAACCCCCCTGAGAAGTTTGAGATCCAGTGACCAGAACCTCCTCTTAATCCCACACTCCAGACTCAAGCGTAGAGGTGACCGTGCTTTTTCGGTAATTGGGCCTCGTCTTTGGAATGACTTGCCAGTTGAAATCCGATTGGCTCCTAGTCTGACTATTTTTAAATCCCTTTTAAAAACCCATCTGTTTTTGCATTTTTTAAAAATGTGTTTGTTTTGTTCCTTTTTTTTAGGCTGTAATCGTGTACTTTTATTTAATGATGATGTTTCTAAATGTACAGCACTTTGGTCAGTCTCGTGGCTATTGTAAATGTGCTATATAAATAAACTAAACCTAAACCATGATTAGAGGTGGAAAGAGTAATAAAATTTTGTACTCAATTAAAAGTACTGTTACTTCAGTGACCTTTTACTGAAGTACAAGTAAAGTAACCATTATAAAAATCTACTCAAGTAAAAGTAAAAAGTAGCTCATAAAAAATTTACTCAGAGTAAAAGTTACTTTTTTACCGAGTAAAAAAAAAAAGTTACCGAGTTACTTTTTTTTTTTTAATCAGCGGGGGTGGGGTGGGGGATGGAACACACTTGCATAATAAATCTGTTCCCTTTGTTGTGCTTGAAATCAAAGTGGTCGCTTAAATATGCTCAGGGGTTTGCTTCATAAGAATTTGTTGGTATTTCACTCTCAGCTGTGTCTGCATCACTGGCATCTGTTTTGTCCGTCTCTATCGTTCTTGTGAATTTAGCGTGTTTGTTCTCCGTCAATCAATCAGTGCAGTGGTTTCCGGCGTGCAATTTTTTTCCTTCCCCGTTGTATTATTTGTATTATTTTTCATTTTTATTCATTTATTTTTTACTCGGTAGCAAATATGATTTGAAATGTAGTGAAGTACAATACTTTAAACAAAACATACTTAAGTAAAAGTAAAATTACAGATTTTAAAAACTACTTTAAAAAAACACAAAAAGTACACAAAAAATCTACTCAATTACAGTAACGCGAGTAAATGTAATTCATTACTTTCCACCTCTGACCATGATATTTATGTTTTTGTAATTTGTGCACTTGAATCTGTTATTCTGTGTGTTGTGTGACACTGATGTTTCTTGTAATGTCTCTTTCTTTGCAGATTCAGCTGAAACTGATGTCTTCCTTTTCTCATTCAGTGATAATCAGATGGTCTACAACATGTCAGGACTTCTCTACTTCTCTAGCTGTTTGTAAAAATGCACTAGCTGAGAGAAATCAACTTTAATTACTTGAACAGTAATATTTATATCATTTATTGAGCAGTGTGCACCAATCAGCAAGAACATTTTAATACAAAACATCATGTCCAGTATTTTGTAGGTTCCCCTTGTCCCACCAAGGAAAGCTCTGGCCCTTTCTGGCTCTTCTCCACAAGTCCTCTGGGGGTGTTCTGTGCCCCTTCACCACCATGGCATTCTTTACTTTAGATGTCTTATGTCATGGTAGAAGTCTGATCAATGTGAACCCTACAATATTTTAATAGAAACTCTCAGTTAGGTTTTGGAATAAATTTGAATAACATATTTTATGTATGATCACAGTTCAGCATAAACATCATCAGCTCCAATAAACTGCCAGATCACACATTCTACATCCTCTAAAACACCTATACATCTTGACCCCCACCCCAAACCTTCATTATGAACCCACTCTAATCAGACACTGCATTCTATCTATCTATTCTATCTAATCTTTCTATAGCAGAGAAAAATGACAGTTGTTACAAAATTGACAATAATATTTATTTTAATTGTATTGTCTAGCTAACTATAGGTCTTCTAATAACTGCTGTTTAATTATTGATTAAATGGACTTTCATTTCCAATAACTTCTCCTCCTCCATTATTATTTTGCATTATGTAAACATGATACTCCTTATACCATGTTCTAACTAAATTTAAATAAACTAGAATACTCGTGATTTTTTTTGTTTGTTTTTTACTTATTTGAGTTAACTTATCATGATAAGAGATACTTAAGACTGTCTCAAACTATCTGAACTCCTGCCATTTAAGTGTTATCTCCTTATATTGTGAATTTGCTACTAACCTCTTAACAGCTTTTGATCTATTTCAAAAAGAAGAGAACTGAAGATATGATACATACGCACAAATCCTCTCAGCGGCGGCACGATGAAAATGAAGGATTTAGTTTAACACGGGAGTTTTCAAAATGACTGATAGCTTTAATGATCCAATAGCCAATTTGTGTAATTCCATTCTCAATAAAGAAAAGGTTTTGTTTTTTAATTAGATTTTGTGGCTTCACCTACATGTTTGGGTCAAAAAATATTTGAAATGCCATCCATCCATCTTCAACCGCTTATCCAAAGTCGGGTCGCGTGGGTAGCAGTTCCAGCAGAGAACCCCAAACTTCCCTTTCCATTTTTTTAAGCGTTAGTTGCTGGAGACTTTAATATTCATTTTGAGAATCCAGAAGACCCTCTGAGAACAGCATTTATGTCCAAACTGGACTCAGTAGGAGTAAATCAGTGTGTAGTAGGACCCACTCATAAAGCAGGTCACACTTTAGATTTAATAATATCCTTCGGATTAAGTATAAGAAACATAATTACAATTCCACAGTCTGAAGTTATCTCAGATCACTGTCTTGTCTCGATTAAAGTGTGTTATAGTAATAATGTACGCACAGCACTGTGCTACCACATTAAACATACATTCACATCAACTACTGTACCACACAGAGCTTCATAAATAATCTCCCAGAGTTATCAACTTTAATTAGATCACCGTCTGACCCCACAGAACTCGATCAGGCGACTGAATATTTAGAGTCCACGTTCCGTTATACCTTAGATAATGTAGCTCCAGTTAAAAGGAAAATGATTAGAGATAAGAAACTCGCTCCTTGGTATAATGACCACACACGTACTTTAAAACAGACCGCTTGGAAATTAGAACGCAAATGGCGTCAAACTAAATTGTTAGTATTCCAAATAGCATGGAAGGAGAGCATCCTGAACTATAGAAAAGCTCTTAGTGTAGCTAGATCAACGTATCTCTCCACTCTTATAGAAAATAACAAAAATAATCCTAGATTTTTATTTAATACCATAGCTAAATTAACTAAAAACAAGACCACTGCAGAAATCTCCACAACAACAACATACAGTAGTGAGGATTTCATGAACTTTTTCAATAACAAAATCATAAATATTAAGCAAAAAATTCAGGCTTTGAAACCAGACAATTTAAGTGATACAGATGATAAATTCATCACATCACATCAGAACCTAGAATACTTTACTCCCCTTGAAGAGAGAGAACTAATTTCACTCATCTCCTCTTCAAAATCGTCAACCTGTGAATTAGATCCTATACCGACACATTTTCTTAAGCAGATAGTTCCAGCAATAACAGAACCCCTGTTGAAAGTAATTAACTGTTCACTCAGCAGTGGGTATGTTCCTAAATCCCTTAAATTAGCAGTTATTAAACCGCTAATTAAGAAACCTGACCTTGACCCCTGTCAGCTTTCCAATTACAGGCCGATATCAAACCTCCCCTTTATCTCTAAGATTCTGGAAAAGATAGTAGCACAGCAACTATGTTCATATCTACATAGAAATAGCATAAACAAACTGTATCAGTCAGGATTTAGGCCTCATCACAGCACAGAGACAGCACTCGTTAAAGTAGTAAATGACTTCCTATTGGCCTCTGATCAGGGTTGTCACTATACTTGTGTTACTCGACCTCTTTTGACCCCTTTTGACACTATTGATCATAGTATTCTCCTTCACAGATTAGAAAATGTAGTAGGAATTATGGCTTAGATCCTATTTGACCGATCGTTATCAGTATGTAGATTTAGATGGTGACCATTCCTCATGTTCTCAAGTGGAGTTTGGTGTTCCACAGGATTCAGTTTTAGGCCCACTGCTTTTTTCCCTTTACATGCTTCCTCTGGGCAACATAATTCGTAAACATGATATTAGTTTTCATTGTTATGATGATGACACACAATTATACGTTTCAGCAAAACCAGTTTACTAAAGTTGAGCAATGTGTGCAGGACATACAGTAAGAGATTGGATGTTAATTAATTTCCTTCTGCTTAATAATAATGGAAACTCAAATTATTCATTCCACAGCCCCAAAAATAAATACATAAAAATAATTAACACAAAATATAAAGTAAAAATAAAACAAATGAACCTGCACTTTACTTTAAAAAAGGAAAAATAAATCCCGACAGATAAGTGTTTCCGTTTGTGTGCGCAGGCACTGTGTATGCGTGTACAGTGCATCCGGAAAGTATTCACAGCGCATCACTTTTTCCACATTTTGTTATGTCACAGCCTTATTCTAACTTTAACAAATGCTGTGATGAGGCCTAAATCCTGACTGATACAGTTCATGTATGCTATTTCTATGTAGGTATGAACATAGCTGCTGCATTACTATCTTTTCCAGAATCTTAGAGATAAAGGGGAGGTTTGATATCGGCCTGTAACTGGACAGCTGACAGGGGTCGAGGTCAGGTTTCTTAATTAGCGGTTTAATAACTGCTAATTTAAAGGATTTTGAAACATAACCAATGCTGAGTGAAGAATTAATTATTCTCAACAGGGGTTCTGTTATTGCTGGTACTATCTGTTTAAGAAAATGTGTCGGTACAGGATCTAATTCACAGGTTGATGAATTTGCAGAAGAAATGAGTGAAAAATCATTCTCTTTAAGAGGAGTAAAGTATTTTAGGTTCTGATGTGATGTGGTTAGTTTTTCATCTGTATCACTTAAGTTATCTGGTTTCAAAGCCTTATATTTTTGCCTAATATTGAAGATCAAAGGTAAAGTGCAGTGCATGCACTCACTGTGTGTGTGTGTGTGTGTGTGTGTGTGTGTGTGTGTGTGTGTGTGTGTGTGAGAGAGAGAGAGACTTTCACACTAACAGAAACATTGGTTTGTCAGGAAACTTCTTTAACAAGGAACCTCTCTAACACTTGAGTGCGTGCATAAACACTGCTGTAAAATAAAAATAAAACAAATTAACTAGCACTTCACTATTGAAAAGAATACCGGCAGATGTGTGTGTGTGTGTGTGTGTGTGCTCACACACAGCCTCTAATGCAAACACTGTTCTGTCGCAATTCAAAGGTAAAGTGCAGGAGAATTTGTTTTATTTTTACCTTTTACAGCAGTAATTCTGTTTGTGTGTATGCCCACGCGCGAGTGTCATGGAAGCTCTCTAATGACACTCGCGCGCACACACACACACACGCTAACAGAATTCCTGCTTTCTGATACAAAGAGAGAGGATCTCTCGTCCAACTCAGTTTCCTAATATTGTGTCATCTGCTCATGAAGTTCCATAACCACCACATCCTATAATTTTCTGAACACTAGCTTTGGGCATTGAGATAACACAACATGATAAGATGATCAATACTCCCAATACTATCAAGATTATTGTGCCAGTTTCACTGGCAATCCATACCAGGTTGCAGGCAAGAGCCAGCGAAACCATGAAGTACATTCAGCAGTCTTTTTGACCTGAGTGATTTGACAATGTTCATCCTTCAGTTCATCCCTCAGTTTCCTCATGGCACGTAAAATCCTGCTTATGTTACCATCTCGGGCAGAGTGTCTTGGAATGTATGTGCAGCATTCTTCCCATGTCAACTACATACTCCTTTTTAAAGTGCCAACTTTGTGTCTGAAGCAAATCTACTTTGCATAGCCATCAATGTGGTTCTATACAACTGTTTCTATACCAGTCGCAAAAACATTTATTGTGTCATTCCAAAATCTCCGCTAATTATACCACAGGAGATTTATCCATCTTGCGTTTTTAGCAATTTAGACCCATGGAAGAAAGAATGTTGTAAATCCTGCTGCTACCCTGTTCACAACCTCATGTTCAGTTGTCATGCCAACTGGGGTGCCATCCCAGCACACTGTTATGACTCCTCTCTATCAAATTCCTCCCATACCTTTAATTCATTCTGATCAACTTTTTCAGAAACCTTACCTCATGTTGCTTCTCGAACATTTCTTCGCTACACAGTCTTATTACAATTAAATCTCTCCCCTGGTAAGGTCTGTCTAACTGAGGCCCTGCCACAGTACCAGAATATGTCGGCCAAAGGAGTGATACCATGTTTTAAATCTGGTTGTTGAACTCTTACAGTTCTAGAGCATGAATGATCACTTGTTTCCTTGTCACATGTCACATTTTTTGTTTATACTAAATAACAAAATTAACTAGTTTTATGTTCTAATACTACTGGATTTTTCCGCTTTTTTTAGGGAACGCACATATCTCATTCACGTGTCCAACAGGTTTGCTCTCCTCGGTGATGCACCCTTTGAGAAACCTGAAAGAGCTCTGGTTATAGGAGACTCTATACTGAGACATGTGAAATTAGCCAGGCCTTTAGCGGCACCAGCGGCAGTGGTTAGGTGTATCCCGGAAGCCAGAGCACCGGACATAGAGGTAATCTTAGGGCTCTAGGACAGCACAGGTTCTCCAAGATGGTGGTACATGCTGGAGCTAACGATATACGCCTTCGTCAGCAAGAGATTAGTCAGGGTAATTTTACAGAGGTGTTTAAATTAGTGAAAGCGATGTCTGATGAAGAAGTATGCTCTGGTCCCATCCCAATGAGACCTAACGACATAGCTTACAGCAGGTTATGGTCGCTGAACCGCTGGTTGTCCAAGTGGTGCTTTGAAAATAATGTGGGCTTCATAGACAAGTGGAAGACCTTTGAGGGCAAAGCTGGCCTGTTAGGGTGGGGCGGAGTCCATCCCACTCGGGAAGGTGCCGCACTTATTTCCTGTACTATAGCACATAGTCTCAGAATAGGCCTAGTTAATCTGTGACAATCCAAAGCCAAGCCCAGCCCAGGAAGCAGACAGACAGTCGTCACTCGGGGTTCGCTATATTGAGACTGTGTCTGTTCCCCGAGCTAAGCAAAAATGTAGAAAGACTTGGAAAGTCTGTTTTAGTAATTTTATTTATATACAGACAACAAATTACACAGCCAGCACCTCTGATCTAAAGCTAGGATAATTATTATAATGTTAATTATTAGATCTCTCGCCTCTAAAACAGTTATTGTTAATGAAACTACTGTATCACAGACCAGAAGTTTGATATTTTATGTTTAAAGAAACATGGATTAAAGAGAACGAGTATGTAGCTCTAAATGAAGCTAGTCCTCCTGGATACAGCTACATACACCAGCCTTGGCTAACTGGACTCAGTAGTAAATCAGTGTGTAGTAAGGACCCACTCATAAAACAGGTCACATTTTAGGTTTAATATTGTCCTTTGGATTAAGTATAAGAAATATAACCACAATTCCACAGTCTGAAGTTATCTCACATCACTGTCTTGTCTCGATTAAAGTGTGTTATAGTAATAATGTACACACAGTGGCGCGCCACCACATTAAACATAGATTCACATCAAAAACCACACAGAGCTTTATAAATAATCTGCCAGAGTTATCAACTTTGATTGGATCGCCATCTGACTCCACAGAACTCGATCAGGCGACTGAACATTTAGACTCGACGTTCTGTTATACCTTAGATAATGTAGCTCCAGTTAAAAGGAAAATGATTAGAGATAAGAAACTCGCTCCTATGAAAAAGCTCTCAGTGATGCTAGATCAATGTATCTCTCCACTCTTATTGAAAATAACAAAAATAATCCTAAATCTTTATTTAATATCGTAGCTAAATTAACTAGAAACAAGACCACTGCAGAAATCTCCACAACAACATCATACAGTAGTGAGGATTTCATGAACTTTTTTCAATGACAAAATTATAAATATTAGGCAAAAAATTCACATCAGAACTTACGACCACAAGCAGCTAGAAAAAAGCTTTTTAATCACACCGTAACTTCAGATGGCCTTTCTGTTCGATGAAGTGCAACAGTGAAAGACCTCGGTGTGATTATTAATTCCAGCCTTTCATTTGAAGCTCATGTAGATAATATTACCAGGAGAGCATTCTTTCACCTTAGAAATATTACCAAGATAAGAAATATAATGTCGCTAAACGATGTAGAAAAATTAGTTCATGCTTTTATCACCTCTAGGTTGGACTATTGTAATGCCTTACTGTCTGGTTGTTCAACAAGGTGCATAAATAAGCTTCAGCTAGTCCAGAATGCAGCAGCGAGAGTCCTCACTAGAACCAGAATCATAATCAGAAAATTTCATTGATCCCGCAGGAAATTGCTTATGTGATGACTGCCATAACACACAAAGACACAGAGACACAAAAACAATATTAAATAAAATTAAATAAAAAAGAATAAATCTAAATAAAATCTGTATAAAATCTATAGGAAGAAAACAACCACAATACAATATACAGACTATGCTACACACAATATCTATCTAAAGCTGAGTAAAAAACTACTGACATAAGTGGAAGTTTGAAATAATGCACTGAATAATGCACTGATTTTCTAAAGTGTTGTATGCACTTTAGAAAATCAGTGATACGAAGCACATCACCCCTATCTTATCCACATTGCAATGGCTCCCTGTGAAATTTCGCATTGATTTTAAAGTACTACTATTGACGTATAAAGCATTAAATGGTCTCGCGCCGCAGTATCTGAGTGAACTGCTAGTGTCTTACAATCCGCCACGCCTACTTCGATCAAAGGATGCAGGCTGCTTGTCAGTACCAGGTATTTGGAAACCAACAACAGGGGGCAGAGCTTTTTCTTACAAAGCCCCAAAGTTATGGAATAGTCTTCCAATTAATCTTCGGGACTCAGACACAGTCTCAGTGTTTAAGTCCAGGCTAAAAACCTATTTATTTAGCCAAGCATTTTTATAAATAGATTAGCCTTAGGTAAAGGAGCAGATCTGGGGGACTCATGGACGTAGAGTATTATGGTGAACTGGTATGTTTAGATGCTGTCTTCCTCACTCTCATTGATCACTCAGGTTTGTTGACAGTGAGGTGATTAGTTGCTTTACATCTCAGTTCCCCCTCATGTCTGTGTTTCCTTTTGGCTCTCCCTTTTAGTTATGCTGTCATAGTTAGTCCTGCCGGAGTCTCTGCTTGCACTCTGCACTAAATACACATTTACCTTATACATTGTTCGACTGTGACCATACCTAACTACAATCTCTCCTTCTCTTCTGCTCTCTCCTCTTCTCTCTCTCTCTCTCTTTCCCTCTACCTGTCTCTCTGTCGAGCTATACTGCTGCTTCTGAGCTGCCAGTGATCCAGACCCCCTCTGCCCCCTGGAGCTGTTTGACTCGTCCTAGTGTCCTGCTTCTGGTTGGAGATCTCGTCACAACCTGTGGTCTGCCTGGGATGCGTGTGGTGACTGGGGACAGTTCCACTTTTCCATGAAGACGGTCCTGTCCTTAGCTGATGCAGACAGCTGTTCTCTGAGGACTTGTGACTTCAGTCACTTGATAGTTCAGGACTGTAGTTTCCTACAGTCTACCTGAGCCTTCGATAATGAACTGGATTTTAACTTAAACACATCTCCTGTTATACTGAACTTCCATCATCCTAACACACAGTATGACTGCGGATCAATCCCTGCTATCCGTTATCACCCAGATGAGGATGGGTTCCCTGTTGAGTCTGGTTCCTCTCAAGGTTTCTTCCTATTACCATCTCAGGGAGTTTTTCCTTGCCACTGTCGCCACCGTCCTCAGCTTGCTCATCAGTGACAGTCTTATCATTTTGATTCATACACGTTCACATCTCATACAACCTTAAATAATTCTTTCGATTGTGTAAAGCTGCTTTGCCACAATGTCAATTGTCAAAAGCACTATATAAATAAAACTGAATTTAATTGAAGTCAATGAATCGGAATTTATTGTTTTATTTAAAATAAACTTATTAATTCCCACTCTCACTTATTTTCTATACCACTCATTTTGTACAGGACATGGAAAGCCTAAAACCAAGGGGACTCATCGCATGAGGCATCAATATAAACTTCACATGGTAATCTGTTTTACAGGGACTGAAAACTCTGAGAAATCTAGGTTATGTGTTAAATGACTGCATAATAAATCCTTTGTCAATGCAATGTAAAGTTTAAAATATATATTTAATTACAAATTACTGATAAAAAATTTGAAAATTACCTTATGATAATGAAAGGAAAATAGTTGCACTATAAACTATCACACACAGTGTTGCTCACACTGAAGGGAAAACAGGGAACAAGGTGAAAGTGCCATGACTCTGCTCAAGGGGATACATTTTCTGGAACAGGTATTCTCTGAATTTGAGTTTACTCTCAATTTTCATAAATGTGAAATTAGAATTTGTAAAAATAAAAGCAAAACATTTACAAGAGACACACAGTAAGTATTTAAATCTAAAGCTTTAATACGTGAATGTTATGCATCTACCCTAGATAAAGAACAGTTCAGTTTCACAGAAACTTTTCTAAAATATTAATCTAAATGTTACAATACTTTCTTGTAAGTAAACAGTGTAATGATACAGGTTTCGATTCAATAAATGTAGGAGTGAAATGGATATGTGGACAATATTGTGTGAAATGCAGAAGTTTTTTTAGATGACACTGGAGGTGCAAACAAGTTCATTATGCAGAATGGTTGTACAAACAAAGACAAATTTGGAACATTTTATGAAATTAGGGTTGGGGGAGGTGTAGTAAAAGTGCACAAACAAATTGGTAATGTTTTGTTAATTTTATAATCAGTGGGGGGGACTGGTCTGATGTAGTTATACAATTTTACCCGGTTGACTATAACATATTAATGTTTTTTTTTTCAGTTATTGATAAAATATTGATAACAGTTTGAGAAGATTCTATTTATATTGAAATTTAGAAGCTTTTATGTAAGGAACAACTGCATATGTAGTTTGTGTGTGTAACCCATGGCATCGGTTTTGTGTTTATGGAGACGCTGTGACTAGACAAAGTAACACATTGTAGGTTTGGCTGCTTTAGAGAATGGCTGAGGAGAACAAAGAAAGTTTCTCTGCGGAACTGAAGGAGAAAATTTGATTTCTGACTGACGAGAACGTAAGAATTTACCTATCTTTGTCCTCAGTCACTTGAATATTCAAGTTTAAGAACTTGCTAGATGTTTTGCATGAAAGTGTTACTTAAGGATAATGAGCCTGATGCACACACAGAAACAGTGCTGTGTGGGTGCTTGTGTGCATATGCATTTGTGGTTACCTTGAAGTCAAACTTGACCAGGTGAAGATGTTCCTTTACTATTCCTTCTTGGGCTGCTCTCCTGACGCAAAGTAATGTGTGCATAGTCAGATAACTGTGCACAGGTAATGAACTGTTGTGATTGGGATTGCAATTCAAGATGGACATGTACATGTGTGGGCAACAATATACTCTGGGAACGGTTTTGGATGATTTCAGCACTAATGTGAATTTTTTTAATTATTAATTCTAAATAAACAAACAGTTATTTTTTTTATTTTATGCATACTATATAGAACAGCCACACAATTAGAAATCAGAATTTCCACTGCAGATTGATATTGAATATACATATATAATATTATACTGGATGCTCTAAAGTTTTATGTCCCACTCTTTTTAAAATACCCAATAATCCCAACTGTTTTCTGACTTGTGTGTGTGCATGTTTAGGACCATCTACACATTAAACTGGGTTCCACACAAAGCAGCGTGGCTCACCATGCTGCCTCCACCCAGGACTTGAGTTCAAGACTGGTGCAGAGTAAGCAGGACAAATTGAAGGTGGGCTTCAAAATGTGACATTGACATATTTCCCTTCAACTTCTTCTTCTTTGTCTTTCAGAGGTCGCCACAGTGAATCATCTGTCTCCATCTAACCCTCTCCTTTGCATCCTCTTCTTTCACCCCAACTTACTTTATGTCTCCTTTCACTGCATCCATTAATCTCCTTTTTGGTCTTCCTTTAGATCTCCTGCCTGGCAGTTCCAACCTCAGCATCCTTCTACCAATATACTCACAATCTCTCCTCTGAACATGTCCAAACCACCTCAATCTGGCCTCTCTGACTTTATCTTCAAAACATCTAACATGGGTTACAACACCTGACACTTTTCTCCACCTGTTCCAACCTGCCTGTACCCGCCTCTTTATGTCCTTTCCCCACTCACCAGTGCTCTGGACTGTTGACCCTGAGTACTTAAAGTCCTTTACCTTCTTTACCTATGCTTCCTGTAGCCTCACCATTCCACTTGGTCCCTTCCCATTCACACACACGTATTCTGTCTTGCTACAGCCAACTTTAATTCCTCTGCTTTCCAGAGCACACCTCAACCTCTCTAGATTTTCCTCCGCCTGTTCCCTGCTCTTACTACAGAGCGCAATGCAAACATTATTGTCTATGGAGACTCCTGCCTAACTTCATCTGTCATCCTGTCCCTCACCATAGCAAACAAGAAGTGGCTCAGAGCCGATCCTTGATGCAGACCCACCTCCACCTTGAACTCTTCTATCACACCTACAACTCATCTCACCACTGTCTTACAGCTCTCATACATGTCCTGCACCACTCTAACATACTTCTCTGCCACTCCAGACCTTCTCATACAATACCACAGCTCCTCTCTCGGCACCCTCTCATACAGTACACATTCTCTAAATCTACAAAGACACAATGCAACTATTATCTATTACCTTCTCGGTATGTCTCCATCAGCATCCTCAAAGCAAATACTGCATCTGTTGTACACTTCCTAAGCATGAACCCATATTGCTTCTCACAAATGCTCACCTCTGCCCTTAACCTAGCTTCCACTACTCTTTACCAAAGCTTTATTGAATAGCTCATCAGCTTTATTCCTCTGTAGTTGTCACAGCTCAGCACATCCCCCTTGTTCCTAAAGATCAACACTAATACACTTCTCCTTCATTTCTCTGCAATTCTCTCATGCTCCAAGATCTTGTTTCTCTAGTCAGAAACTCTACTGCAACCTCTCCTAAGCACTTCCATACTTCAACAGGTATGTCATCAGGACCGACTGCCTTTCCACTCTTCATCCTCTTCAATGCCCTCCTCACCTCACTCTTACTGATTTTTGCTACTTCCTGCTCCACAACAGTCACCTCTTCTAGTCTTTGGTTCTCATTCATTTTCTTCATTCATCACCTCTTCAAAGTACTCCTTCCATCTTCTCATCACCCTCCTGGCACCTATCAGTACATTTTCGTCCCTATCTTTAATCACTCTAACATGCTGCACATCCTTTCCATCTCTATCTCTTTGCCTCGCCAAACTGTACAGATCCACCTCTCCCTCCTAACTGTCCAACCTAGCATACAAGTCATCATATGCTCTTTGTTTGGCCTTTGCCACCTCTACCTTCACCTTACGCTGCATCTCCCTGTACTCCTGTCTACTCTCTTCAGTCCTCTCAGTGTCCCACTTCTTCTTAGCTAGCCTCTTTCCCTGTAGACACTCCTGAACATCCTCATTCCACCACCAAGTCTCCTTGTCCACTTTTCCCTTACCTGATGATACACCAAGTACCCTCCTACCTGTCTCCCTGATCACATTGGCTGTAGTTGTCCAGTCAACTGAAAGCACCTCCTGACCACCCATAGCCTGTCTCAACTCCTCCCTAAAGACTTCACAACATTCTTCCTTTCTCAGCTTCCACCACTTCGTCCTCTGCTCTGCCTTTGTTCTCTTCACCTTCCTCACCACCAGGGTTATTTTACACACCACCATTCTGTGTTGTCTGGCTACACTCTTCCCTACCAACACTTTGCAGTCACTGATCTCTTTCAGATTACAACGTCGACACAATATGTAGTCTACCTGAGTGCTTCTGCCTCCACTCTTACAGTAGGTAGACAACCAGAATGCCTATTACCGTCGCGTTTAACCGTCGTGGAAAAACAGCAGCAGCCAAAATAAATTAGTTGCATTTTAAAGTCATTCGTGAAATGACCGCCAGGTGGCGCAAAGTGACATTTTTCACTCTACGCCGTTTTAAAGATAATTAAGTCATAAAGTCATAACAATATGTTGTATCAAAGAAATACTACAGTGATTGTAATTTCCACATCTGAGAACTTTATACAAAAATGGAAAATCTGAACCAGAGATATTGATATTTATTGTATAATATTGAGTCAAAAAAACAAACATTTGTTAAATGTTAAATGACAGACGATCAAGTTCACTAGCTGATAAGTTTATTTGTACAAAGAATTAACTGTTATATAGCCTGTCTCTGTTTGTATCTGTTTATTGTTATTTTAAAAAATACATTCAGAATACATAAAACTTTAAATATAGAAATAACTGGTAAAATAGACTTTCAGAATAAAACATTACAATACCTCAAAAAAGACGCACTAAAATGCTGTGTTGTTTCTGTAAACACATTGTTGGGTGGTTTATGCTGGGTCAAAATACTGGGTTATTCTGGGTACTTTAAACACATTGTTGTGTTGCTCATGTTGGGTCAAATGAGATGTAGTGAGTCATTTACAAATGAACACCTGGTTGGGTTATTTTGAGCCAACAACTGGTTTATTCTTTATTCTCTGGTTTCTCCAAACGGCAGCCTGCAAAATGTTTGAAATATTACTGTTATTGTGTCACAAGTGTAGTTTTCGGAGATTTGAGTTTCAGTACATCTCCCGGCGCTCTGCGCATAACACCGGCCCAACGCAGCTTGGGAAAGAATTTCTAAACGTTTTCTAAACGTGGGCTATTGTTATTTACTTACAATATTTGTTAATTTAATTTAAATGAGGTTTGGGCTCGGGATTTTGATTTGGTATCTGTACCGGGTTCGAGCCTATTTCCACGGGCGGCACATTGAAGCACGGACACGAGGCGAGGTCTAACGGGAAAAGGGACAATTTATTTAGGTAAAATAGAGAAGGAAAGGGTTAAAGAAGGGAGGACGGAAAGAAAGGGGAAGGGATGAAATGCATATGCAGGTCTGGGGGCTGTGCCACGCTACGGAGTGAGCGAGGAGCGATAGTAGATTTGGGCACATGCCCATCACAGCCGCGCGCCGTGACATGTCGTGATCCTCGTCTTTACGGAGTCTAATCAGCATTCAGCTGCACGCATAAATTTTAAAAAAAAAATGCGTTGGGGGAAAAAACAGCAAGGAGACTGACTCTGACCATTTTCAAATCATTGTTTTTTCATCATTGTGACGCCTAAAAATAGATGCAGGATTATTTTTTATAGTCTAAATAAAACTGCTTTTCTAAACAGTCTAATCAGTGCACAACTGCACACAAAGTTTTCCCGAGCACAGAAAAATTTTGTTCTCCTAAATAATATTTATGCAGGGGCTCTTGTCCTGGGATGTTGTTTTTTTAGTGTTACTGTGTGTGCTTTACAATGGCAGTTGAGCAACTAGAATATTTACAAAACTGAAAGGTTGTCTTATGAATAATAAAAAAACTACGTTAAAGCAGATAGATAGCGCTATAGAACAGATCATATTATGTTTTATATATTTTTTATATATATATGTTCTGCCACCCAATGCGCCCTGCATATGTGACAGATAACTCCTCTACCAATCACCACGCTAAAGCAGATATTCTGTTCACTCCGTTTAATGGATGACTGGAAGTAGGGTAAAACTAAAAAGAACAAATTAAATCTAAGTACATTGAAAGAAAAGAAATATTTCACATACTGTATAATTACAAGTGTACCATAAGCATGTATGCAACAACACTGCACATAAGTCTGCACTGATGCATATGAAATAAACACTAACTGTAAATAAAGTATCTGAAATGTTTTACATTTCAAACTGTATACTAAATAAATAGCAACATACTGCACCAAAATAACAAAATGTACCCGTAACATAAGTAATATAACACTTGTGTATAACCAATAAACACATGGTGACACACACCTGTATAAAAAATCAAAGTTTGTACTTAACACATAATACTATCAAATATAGTTTAATTACACTTAACGTAAACTCACATACCAACGATACTCCCGAAAGACAAGAACTGTAGCAGATGGCTTAAGATGGAAAAAAACACAATAACTGCTCTCTTCCATGCAATAGACTAAAGCTGGTCCTATATTAATGACATCATCAGCAAGTTACAACTCTTAAAGGAGTCAGCACCCCTTTTTCTAATATCACACATGACAACACTATATATATATATATATATATATATATATATATATATATATATATATACATACATACATACATACATACATACAGGTCCTTCTCAATAAATTAGCATATTGTGATAAAGTTCATTATTTTCTGTAATGTACTGATAAACATTAGACTTCATATTTTAGATTCATTACACACAACTGAAGTAGTTCAAGCCTTTTAATTGTTTTAATATTGATGATTTTGGCATACAGCTCATGAAAACCCAAAATTCCTATCTCAAAAAATTAGCATATCATGAAAAGGTTCTCTAAACGAGCTATTAACCTAATCATCTGAATCAACTAATTAACTCTAAACACCTGCAAAAGATTCCTGAGGCTTTTAAAAACTCCCAGCCTGGGTTATTACTCAAAACCGCAATCATGGGTAAGACTGCCGACCTGAAAGCTGTCCAGAAGGCCATCATTGACACCCTCAAGCAAGAGGGTAAGACACAGAAAGAAATCTCTGAATGAATAGGCTGTTCCCAGAGTGCTGTTTCAAGGCACCTCAGTGGGAAGTCTGTGGGAAGGAAAAAGTGTGGCAGAAACGAGAAGAGGTGACCGGACCCTGAGGTGACCGGACCCTGAGGAAGATTGTGGAGAAGGACCGATTCCAGACCTTGGGGGACCTGCGGAAGCAGTGGACTGAGTCTGGAGTAGAAACATCCATAGCCACCGTGTACAGGCGTGTGCACGAAATGGGCTTCAGATGCCGCATTCCCCAGGTCCAGCCACTTTAGAACCAGAAACAGCGGCAGAAGCGCCTGACCTGGGCTACAGAGAAGCAGCACTAGACTGTTGCTCAGTGGTCCAAACTACTTTTTTCGGATGAAAGCAACTTTTGCATGTCATTCGGAAATCAAGTTGCCAGAGTCTGGAGGAAGACTGGGGAGAGGGAAATGCCAAAATGCCAAAAGTCCAGTGTCAAGTACCCACAGTCAGTGATGGTCTGGGATGCCATGTCAGCTGCTGGTGTTGGTCCACTGTGTTTTATCAAGGGCAGGGTCAATGCAGCTAACTATCAGGAGATTTTGGAGCACTTTATGCTTCCATCTGCTGAAAAGCTTTATGAAGATGAAGATTTCAGCACGACCTGGCACCTGCTCACAGCGCCAAAACCACTGGTAAATGGTTTACTGACCATGGTATTACTGTGCTCAATTGGCCTGCCAACTCTCCTGACCTGAACCCCATAGAGAATCTGTGGGATATTGTGAAGAGAAAGTTGAGAGACGCAAGACCCAACACTCTGGATGAGCTTAAGGCCACTATCGAAGCATCCTGGGCCTCCATAACACCTCAGCAGTGCCACAGGCTGATTGCCTCCATGCCACGCCGCATTGAAGCAGTCATTTCTGCAAAAGGATTCCCGACCAAGTATTGAGTGCATAACCGAACATAATTATTTGAAGGTTGACTTATTTTGTATTAAAAACACTTTTCTTTTATTGGTCGGATGAAATATGCTAATTTTTTGAGATAGGAATTTTGGGTTATCATGAGCTGTATGCCAAAATCATCAATATTAAAACAATAAAAGGCTTAACCTACTTCAGTTGTGTGTAATTAATCTAAAATATATGAAAGTCTAATGTTTATCGGTACATTACAGAAAATAATGAACTTTATCACAATATGCTAATTTACTAAGAAGGACCTGTATATATATTTTTATAGTAAATGAACAGCTCTCTTCTCTCCAATCTACTCTAAAACAACAGTCTCCAAATTTCCCTGTGCATGCGCTGCATCCTGTGAATGAATACACAGAAATAGAAGAAATGGAGATTTTCCTTATCATAACATAAATTGTATTGGTTGTAATCACTCTATACACAATACTTTTCTTTGGTATTCTTATAAAATATTGAAAAGAAAAAACAAAAAAGATTCCATTTGTATTTTCCATCTCTAAAAGAGCATAAAAATCACGGGTTGTGTATAGAGTGATTAAAAACAACACAAGGCATGTTATGATAAGGAAACTTTCTATTTCTTCCATTCCAACGATTAAAAACGGTAACAAAGCCAATGTCCAAGCACAACCTCTCGCTGGCGCGCTTTTCTCTGACTACGCTGTGTTCACGGGGGTGGGGCTAAGAAACATGCATCTCGGTATATTAATTTTACCCTCTTTTTTTTAGGGTAAAGTGACTGATGTGCCTAACTTTTTTTCAGCAGAGCTTCTGTTTCACTGAACAATCCATGTCTCAACACACACACACACACACAAACACACACAACAAAAACGCAAAGAAAGCAGACCAAACGTCTATACATCTAAACTGAGTCGTTTACATAAGTCACTGATCAATAGCTCATGATACATACATTTAAACAATTTATTTATACAGATGTACCTGTTTTACATGGAAAGTTATAGGCTTGTTACTGAATGATTTATACCGATCAAGAGCCGTATAAGAACTGTGGCAGCGAGCACACCTAAAAATAAATGCAGGATCATCAAGTCTAAATAAAAAATGCTTTTATAAATGTGGGCTATTGTTATCTACTTCAAATATTTGTTAATTTAGTTTAAATTAGGTTTGGGCTCGGGGCGTTGAGCATCGTGATCCTCCTCTTTAATTTCGTACGTAGTCTAATCAGCGCTCAACCGTACGCATGAAGTATTCCAGAGTGCACGAGCAGAAGTAGAGTAATGACTATGAATGCGTCGGGAAAACAGCAAGGAAATTCACTCTGACCATTTTAATAACATATTTATATTATAATTGATGACTTAGTGATTTCTTTGGTTTTCAACTGTGCTGATAGTGATCATGTCATCTCGTCTCCGCACCAGTGGACGCGACTATAATTCACTTTTCATACGAATTACATAATTTAAGAATTAGTTTTTCATTAGTTTATATAAAAGCAATTTATATAATATATAATAGTTTTTGCACATTAATCTGACAATGTTTTAATTTTATGGTCATTTAGTTTCATTTATTTCAGTTAATAAATCTACTACAAATTTAAAGAACACAAAATATAAGATGACACAAGACCCTACACACGTAGCTTTTCTAATTACACATAATAAAATCTAAAGGCTCACTGTTTTAATTTTATGTTGCTTAAATTCGATCCTAAAAATATTTAATTTAATTTTAATTATAAATTTGTACTGTAATGTTAATACTGTGATTATGAATCCGTTTAATTACAATGTTTTCCATGATTTTATCTGCAACTACGTGCAGCTCTAGAGGAGCTGCGGCTCATTAATCCTGGAGAGAACGAACTAAGGCCTGAGGCGTCAGTCTGTAGTTATATAGCGCCAGTCAGCGGTAAAAGCAAGCAAACGCACAAACCCAAATGCAGTCGCCGTGCGCTGTGACATTAAAAGTCACATACCGCTTGTCCACCAACTGTAACCAGCATAACGTTCCCCCATCAAAGATCTGATGGACCATTAATCACTTATCACAACTGTGAATCAACGATATCATTGTGTAAATTATTAACGTATTGATGTCTTTTAATAAAGACAAAAATAGACCATGTGTCTGTTTCATATTTCCTTTAAACAGCTGTGTTCATAGGTTTAATCAGATATTTACAAGACAACGTTGACGCACTAACGGTTAAAGTGCCACGGAGGTGTGTGTGTGTGTGTGCTCCTGAATTCGTCAGGTTTGTCTGAACTGACTTTAACACAAACACATTTGCACGCCGACAGGTCGAAAGAAACCATCTTAGCACCATCTAACAGTCAGTAGTGGGCGGAGTCAATACATTCTCCACTGAGATTTCTCACCTTACCTTTCTCACATTCCACTCCTCCCAAGTTTGTCTTTTAATGAAGTTATTAAAACCCAAAGCATTTTTTAAACTAAGAAAAAAAAATAATTTTGGGTCACTTAAGCACAAAATAGCACAGACGCAAATAATCAAGTGTTTAATTGTCGTTTTCTCAAACATGATTTTCCCAACTTGCCGTTTTTTTAAAGATTTAGACAGACTGAATTTAAGAATGCACCCCTAGGAACCTAAAACACACACACACACAAACACCGAAGAGAAGCGCCTTCACACCTCTGACCGTCTTTTGTCTTGTAAATGATTATCCTCATTCACCTTCCAATCCCCCCAGCACACACACACTCTGTACACTGTTGCTATGTTTGTTAGGGCACTTGGTTATACACAGCACTTTAATGTATGAAACACTTACTTCCCGGTTTGTTTTATTTTTAACATGTGTGCATACAAAAAAAATTGACACTTTACAGATTCAATTAATATATAGATCTTGTCTGTACGATTAAAACTGAAAGTGTAATTTAAGTTCTTATTGGCGTCAGTGTTTTTTTTTTTTGCACTCTTCTTACACTTTTATATTTTAACACGTAATTTATGTGTAATTTGTGATAGCTATATTTTCTGTTATAGTGACTGCAGTAATGCAGCTAAAAAGTCAACTTTAATTGTTTAGGCCTAATAAACTGTTTAACTGAACTCACAAGTAAATCTTACGTTTTTTTGTGTCAAATACATTCTCAAATAACCTAAACACTGAAAATATAAAACTTATTTTGTCCTCAGATTCTTTCTTGTAACTCTCCTCTCTTAGTCACATACCTGTCTGATGGCTCATTATGCAGATCAGTATGCAGGCCTTTTTCTTCTCAGGTGTGAATCACTGCATTAGTAATGATAGTTCACGCCTTCTCGCATAGAGCCTTTACACTCAAAAAGTGACTTAAAAGATGTTAATCACTATATTGTTTTCTGTGAGCAAGTAAAAAAGATTATTTTCACATCATTTTGAAGCAAAAACACAAGTCCACCAGCCCAGTTCTCAAAAAGTCTTGTGAACAAATGTTCTGTATGAGTTTCATGGCCTTATTTCAGCTACTTTTATTTTCACAAAACTTACTAATCATGCATAATATTTTTTTGCTAAAAAATGCAAACACATACATTCTGGTCATGTATTATTGTAGAACAGTTCGTGCTGATTACAAGAAAAATACAGGTTGGTCAATAATATATTATAAGTAGCTGAAAAAAGCACAAATATCAGAGCATGTCCAAACATCTCAAGGGCCCCAAAATCACCCCGGACCTCAGAGGGTTAATTAATGATTTACAAGATAACAGTTAAAGCATTTGTGGATGGAGAGGTGCCTGTGCGAGCTCCTGCATTTCTCTGTTGGCTTAAACACAAACACATTTGCGCACAGATAGGTCTAAAGAACCCATCCCCCCGCAAAAAAAAAAAAAAAAAACACACACACACGGAGAGCAATTAGCACCATGTCATAGTCAGTATTCTCCATTGAGGTTTCTCACCTTCCACTCCTTCCAAGTTTGCCTTTGCTCTTTTGATGAAGTTCGTAAAACCTAAAAAATTATTTATACTAAAAAAAATGATTATGGGTTAGGGCTGGGCGACATTCAGAACCTATAATAGAACAAATTTTCCCAGGTCGATTATTTTGCTTACTTTCTCTTTAAGAACACCACCGCGTGTGGGGTCACGTGACCCCGCTCTGTTACATTACGTTATTCCGCCGACATGTGGAGCATGGAGAGCTTAAACACTGAGACAACTGAGCAACAAGAGCAGCTTGTACCAAAGAAAAACGCAGTCTCCATTATTTGGACACATTTTGGCTTCAGTAAGGATGACATAGAACAAAATGAAGTCAGATGTAGACACTGCAGAAAAACAGTACAGACGGCCAAAGGTAACAGCACCAATTTGTTTAAACACTTGAAGCACAATCACGTTACTGAATATGAACAGTGCATGGCTCAAAAAAAAGCAAAAAGAGATCGACAAGCACCCAGCAACAAGTGCCTCCGCAAAGCAGATGTCGATAACACAAGCGTTCACAAATACCACACAGTATGAGAAGAGTTCAAGGAGATGGAAAGAAATATTATTTACAGGATATACAAGAGTTATTTTATTTAGAAGAGAAACTGCTTATTTTTTACTTTTAATTAGAAAAACATTGAAAATAATTTATTTTGTTTCCAAAAGTGCAAGTTATTTATTTTTACTTTTTTATAAGAACAAAGTGACTGTTCGTTTTAGGCAATGTGTGCTTTAATTTCAGTTGTTCAACATTGATGTTCAATAAATAATCATAGAAAGTAGATAGTGTGTGTTTCCTTCAATTATTTTAAAATCAAGTAATGCACCCTTCATTCAAAAATCTCTCACTTGTAATATGTGAGCATATTTACTGTACAAAACTTGTCAGTGAACTATGAGGACAAAAATAAAGAAATAAATAGAATAATCGTTCATTAATCATAAGAGTTAAAATGTTCAATGAATCGAGATTTTGATTTTAGGTCAAATCGCCCCGCCCTAATGTGGGTCACATAATCACAAACACAAACTAGCACAAATACATATGATCAAGTCTTTAACTGTTGTTTTAATTTGTTTCTATGACCAATAATAATATTATTAATAATTATTATTATTAGTGCAACTCTTTGACTATTTAAAACAAAGTTGTCTCCCAGTTTTTGCCCATTGAAGTAGTTGGTTCAATAAATTTTTTTTTTTTTTTTCTTAATGCTCAAACAATCCCCCAATTAAAACACACAAACATGACTTTAAAAATAACTAACAACTCTGGATGGAAATGAAACAGATGCTGTGAGGGTGCATAAGCTCATCACATCAATACCATGGCAAATGAGTGATGTAATCAATTTTTATTTTATTTTTTTAATTATTGGAGTTACACATGTAAAACCAATTGTACTATTATCCAGTCTATTATTGCTACTAACGAACTATTGCAAAAAAAATATATATAAATTTTTTTATTGCTTTTTGTTTATTGGAGTTACACATATAAAACCAATTGCACTATGGTCCAGCAACTACAACAATTTTAATAATTATTTACTTAATTACATAAACAAATACATGTGTATCTTCTATATGAAAAATGTTTTTGAATTTTTATTATTTATTTATGTCATAATTCTCGTAACAGACTGTATCAAAGTGTATTTGGCTTTATGCATATATTTACAATAAAAAAAACAATTTATTAATTAATTTATTATAAGACTTGTTATGGTGTAAAAATTGTATTTGTTCTCTGTTCTTTCAGAGTAAGAGGATATGTGTTTGTGATCTGCCTGGGTCCTCTCATGGACCAGCTAAGGATTTAAAATCCTTCCATCTGTGTTTAGACAACATAATAGGTAAGTAATATAGTAATGATAGCAGCGACACATCCAATAGCTCAGGGCTGTTCTGAAATTACTGAGTTATACAGGGCTCATGGTAACCCAAAGAAGTTTGCAATTGGGTGCGTGGAACTATGGTATCTGGGTTTCCACTTGGGTCACTAGTAGGTGTGTCCCCAAATTAATAAGACTGCACTTGACCAGGTGTAAGAAAGAAGACAGAGAGAGAAAGAAAGACAGACAAAGAAAAAAAATGAGACATGGAGAGAGAAACAGAGAGAGAGAGAGAGAGAGAGAGAGAGAGAAAGACCCTGGGTTAAGCATTCCAGCAGACAGATCAGAGAGAATGCACTAAACACATCAACTGCTCAGGTCCAAGAGTCAGTTTCAGAGTCAGAGTCATTGTCTGTCACTGAGTTCCATCTATACACAACTGGCCTCTGCGGGACTATGGACAATAGCATGTCTAGTCTGCATGTCTTTGGACTGTGGGAGGAAACCGGAGTACCTGGAGGAAACCCACCAAGCACAGGAAGACGTGTAAATTCAACCTAACAATCGTTAATATTTTTCTTTGTCCTCTGCTGTTGATTAAACTCTTTCACCTCCACATATTATCATCACGCAGGACCTATCATGGTCCTGTCACATCAACACTGTGGTGCCAAACAGCTTCTCTACCACCTCAGACGCTTGAGAGAATTCAGACTGCCCTACAAGGTGCTCAGGAACTTTTACTCCTGCACCATAGAGAGCATCCTGATGGAAAACATCTCAACCTGGTTCGGGAGCAGCACCATGCAGGATTTCCATTTTTATTTCCATTATATATCCAACTTATATCCAACTGCGCAACAACAGGAGAGAATTAAGAACTGCGGAGAGAAGATGGAAGAAATTGCAACTTGATGCAGATCTCACCTCTTACCAGACTCTTCTCTCCAAATTCTCATATGACGTGACTTCTACCAAAACTACCTTCTTCAGAGAAAAGCTGGAAGCCTCTGCACATGATCCTGGCAAACTCCACAACATTTTCTCCTCACTACTTAATCCACCCACTCCTCCTGCCCCTTCCTCTTTGACTGCTGACGATTTTGCCACATTCAACGATGGGAAGATTGCAGCAATCCGCCAGTCCTTCGCTCCCAATCAAACTCCTACAGCAGAACCTCAGGACCTTCCCTTCCCTCCCTTAGCAGAATTCTCCAACCTGTCATCTGATGAGGTTCAGCAGATCATCTCGTCATCTAACCCCACCACCTGTTCGTTAGACCCAATCCCTTCCACAATGCTCCAGGCCATCTCGCAAGACCTCCTTCCCTTCACCACAACCATCATCAACCATTCCATATCATCTTGTCATGTTCCTGCTGCTTTTAAGAAGGCAAGGGTTATTCCCATCCTCAAGAAACCCTGCCTGGACCCATCAGAAGTTAACAATTATCGCCCGGTATCACTTCTCTCTTTTATTTCGAAAATTCTTAAAAGAACTGTTTATAACCAAATGTCTCTTTATCTCTCACAGAACAACCTTAATGATCCCAACCAATCTGGATTCAAAGTGGCACATTCTACAGAGACTGCCCTTCTGTCAGTCACTGAGAAGTTCCATGCTGCTAGATCTGCTAAACTATCATCTGTCCTCATTCTCCTGGACCTGTCAGCTGCATTTGACACGGTGAACCACAAGATTCTATTATCTATTTTTACAAGCCTTGGAATTTGTGGAACAGTGTGGCAATGGTTTGCTTCTTACCTAGAAGATAGGTCATATGAGGTAACATGGAGGGGATCTACATCTGCCCCACGTAGACTCTCTACTGGTGTTCCACAGGGCTTAGTACCTGGTCCTCTTCTGTTCTTCCTCTATACCCGGTCTCTTGGTAAGGTCATATCATCGCATGGATTTTCATACCATTGTTATGCAAATGACACCCAACTTACTCTCTCCTTTCCTCCCTCTGACACTCAGGTTTCCACCCGGATCTCAGCATGTCTGGCAGACATCTCATCCTGGATGGCTGCTCATCAGCTGAAGCTCAATCTCAGTAAAACAGAACTGTTGTTTATCCCTTGTGACTCATCCCCATGTCAAGACCTTGTGATATCCCTGGACAACAACCAAATCACTCCTTCAACCACTGCCCGCAATCTTGAGGTAACCGTGCACAATCATCTGTCATTTTCCCCACACATCGCTAACCTTACTCGCTCTTGTAGATTTCTTCTTTACAATATCAGAAGAATTCGCCCATTTCTTTCTTCACAGGCTACTCAGGTGCTTGTTCAGTCCCTTGTTATTTCAAGACTGGACTACTGCAACTCACTCCTGGCAGGCCTGCCTCTGTCCACGATTCGTCCTCTGCAACTGATCCAGAATGCAGCAGCACGTCTCGTTTTTAACCTTCCCAAGTTCTCCCACACCACCCCACTCCTCCGCTCCCTGCACTGGCTTCCTGTAGCTGCCCGCATTAAATTCAAAACGTTGATGCTTGCCTACAAAACTAAAAATTACCCAGCACCCACTTACTTCTCTGCTCTAATCACACCACGCACTGCACCACGTTCCCTCCGATCCTCCAGCACTGCTCGCCTCATTCCACCATCTCTCAGGGATCGAGGGTGGCATTCATCCAGGCTCTTTTCTGTTCTGGCACCTAGGTGGTGGAATGAACTTCCTCTACATGTCCGTACAGCTGAGACTTTGACTATCTTTAAAAGACGACTCAAGACGCATCTGTTTCTCCAGTACTTGAACTAAAAATTTTTTTTTTTAAAAACCCTCTTCCCAGTTGTGTTGGACTAATGGCACTTAGTTATTAACCTAGTTAACCCAGTGTAAGTATGTATTCAATGATGTAAACTTTAAAGCACTTTTTGTAAGTCGCTCTGGATAAGAGCGTCTGCCAAATGCCTAAATGTAAATGTAAATGTAAACTTCATTCCCACACAAAAATTTAATAAATTCTATATTTCTACATTGTACAACTGTTTTTCTTAATCTTCTATATTTTTTATATATTTTCTTATATTGTATATTTTGTACTGTACAGTTATTTTATTTTAATTGTATATTTTATTTTAGTCTTTCTTGGTTAAATTTACCTTCTATTTACTTTTTCATATTTATTTCCTATTCAGTCTTTTATTTTAAGGTCACGAGCAGTTGTCTAAGCATTTCACTGCATATCGTACTGTGTATGACTGTGTATGTGACAAATAAAATTTGAATTTGAAATTTAACTTTGTGTTTGAAGTTCCAGAATTAGACGTTACATCCTCGACTCAAACACAACACCATGACAGTCTTCATCAATATTACTAGCTTTATTCAACTAATAATAAATACTCAAAGGGGTGTGAAGCTTAACTTAAAATATTTTGAACTGCTATGGTGTTACGTGTTCATGAGATGCAAGACATAAAATCCTTTTTGTGATGTACAAATTAAAACAATTCGGAGTCTGCAGGTGTTTTGAGGCCCTAAAGAAGTTCTGACATGTCCTGATATTTGTGTATTCTTCCGTTACTTATAAAGACTTTAGACATTTGAATGTCTTAAGTCTGATTACACTGTATTCTGGGCTACAGTAATATGGGAGCAGAGTATGTGTGTAAAATTGTATTTAGAGAAAATAACAGTTATGCATGGTTATCCAAAAAAAAAATAAAAAATGTCCAGGATTGAGGACAGAGGGACACGGATGATCTTATACACCAGACTTAAATTTACACATAAAACATGTGATGGTACAGAAACACATTCATGACAAAACCGTGTAAAAACACACATTCAGGGTAAAACAGTGCAACATGAAATAAGGGTGTTAGGTTTGTAAAAGCCGACTCTTACCCCCATATACAGACTCACACATCTGTGTCACTCATCTGTAATCTCCATAAGGCATTAGCTTAGCCACTGGGAGCTAACATGTTTGTGCTAAGCTACATAAGGCAGCATGTTAGCATGATTAGAAGTGTTATCTACATGCTAACAAGACAATGTTACATATAATCTGGCCAAAGCTGGTCAAAATGAGGAAAAATAAAATAATATAAGTTTTATATGATCAGAATAAGGATTATATGAGACTTAATAACTCACTCATGGTAACAGATTGCTGGATTCTCGTCCTCTGTTCTCTGTCCGACTTTCAGTGCTGTTCTGAGGTAAAGATAAACTCCTCCCACTGTCCAGAACATTCTGTAGAGCTTCAGAAACATGTACAGCACGTGACATCTTCCACACGCGCAGGAAACTCACAGAATCTGTGTGCACGCGCGTGCGTGTGTTGGGGGCGTGGCCTTGTATTTGGATTACACAGACTGTTTGTGTTTTCCATTAAGAAAATTTACTTTCAAATATCTACTTTGAATATTTTTTGTTACATATTCTGAAATAAAAATGTAAAGTTTATTATTATTGTGCTTTATCCACCTCATTTGTTACAATTAATATGATTTTATTTCATGTGATGACGTCACTTCCTGTTAGTCTTCCTGCTCTCTCTGACAATCCATCACATCCACACTAAAGCATCACAGAGGCCATAAGTTAATTTATATAACAATTGGACTCTGAATATTGTTTAATTGGTTTATTACAGTTTTCACCATAATGTTAATGAGGAAGAGTGACAGTAAACGATTAACTTTACTACGATTCTAAGCAGTACAGAAGCAAATTAGCATCATAATTATTTAAATTATATCAGCCTTCGACAGTCTTTAATCACTGTTGAATCATTAGTTTTGGAATTTAAATACTAATTTATTAAAATGAGATATTAAATAAAAAGCAATATCTTTGAATTAAGGAGTAAATTTCAATACAGGAAAAGCAAACGAGCCATTGCTGGTCAGTGCACCTGCAGTGTGTTACACTTTATAAACTTTATTATATGCTATCAGATATTCTTGTCATTTTGTGATAAAAGAATTTACTCAAAGTTTAGTTAAAGTAAAGATAGCTAACATGAGACCCAGACTGATATTTGTTACACACACATGAGAGAGAGATACACAGTGTTGGCCAAATGTATTAGGACAGCATACGCCATGTATTAGTTCTCTCTGTGCACAAAACAGGTGATGTCACTAATTAGTTCGGGTCTGACGGAAGAGTCATGTTAATTATAATCAGCCGCTTTAGTTAATTGATGGAACAAATGAGTGGCAGGACTGTCGACCTCTGTATCAAATGCCTAAAACTCAGGAATTCTCAAGTGAATTGTGAATGTCTGTAGTAAATTTGTTATTTTAATCCTGCTGTGGTTTAAAAGGTTCTTCAGCACTGAGAAAATTATTATTAGTTTAGGGTGTGATGTACTAGCATTATTTCACTGAAAATGTCTAGGTTAATAATTAATAATTATGATTCTGAAATGAGTCACGTTCACGTGAATATGGCTAATGCAAGTATTTATGGGACAGAAAAACTATGTTCAGTAAGACCAAAAGTCACTGGAAAATGGATAGCACTTGTGGTCATTTAAAAAGGAGAAAGTCTGTAATTGGGGGCTGAAATGACACTTCAGAGTTTGTCACTCGGCTGCATGAAAAGTAGCTGTGATCTTACAGTAACTGTTAGGTTAAATGTTTGTCCAGAAATTTAAAACTGTCACAAAAGTTGGGTTGGGGCTCATAAATAATGAAACAAATGGCTAAGAAGTAGTTGCATGGCCAGGTGTAGCATGACTAAGCAAGTAAATAAAGGTAGAACATGATTTTCACTTAGTGAAGACAAGGACTGAAGGCAGACCCACAAACAAGCTGCAGTAAAAGTCTGGTAAAGCATGCTGAGAGGGGGGAAACTTAGCTTCCCTGGGTCACGTGACTGACGGATGGATTCCGTTCTGGCTCGATTGATTTCCTGTATTGAATTTTACTTCTTGAATATCCCAGCTTGAATTTATCTATATGAATTTCAGAATATTAAACTAAATTTAGATTGAAATCAAGACTTGGAACTTTCACAGCTTGAAATGGACTGTTGAGAATTTCATGTGACATTTAGAGCACATGAATTTAAAGATGTTGCTTTTTAAAGTCAAATATTTACTTTTTAAAGTTCAAATATTTAAGCTCGTCTAGAGCCGCACGTAGTTGAAGATAAAATCAAGTGAAACATTGTAATTAAACGGATTCATAATCACAGTAGTAACATTACAGTACAAATTTATAATTAAAATTAATTAAAATATTTTTAGGATCAAATTTAAGTGTGTTATATTTGAGGTCATTGTAAGCTCAATTAATTATTTTTATCTGAACTGACCTTTTTTTAGCTGAAATAATTTTTTGGTTGAAATTTTAGTGCATCCCTAAACAGTTTAAATACACTACATTGCCAAGTGTTTGTGGAGACCTGGAAATCACAGCCATACATGCATATTAAACATTCTTTTACCCTCACTGTTCTGGAAAGGATTTTCACTTTTTTGCTGTGATTTTTGATCATTCAGCCACAAGAGCATTAGGAAGGTTAGGAGGCCCCGGGTTCAGTGTTCCAGTTCATCAAAAGTGTTCAGTGGGTTTGAGGTCAGGACTTGAGTTGTTCCACTCAAAATTTGGAAAACTATGTGTTCCTGTGTCTTGCATTGTGAAAATTTGGGCCTTTTAAGTTCCATTGCAGGTAAATTTTAATGCAACAGCATACAGTGACATTCGAAACAGTTTGGAGAACTCCAACACACTCAGGTGTCCACAAAATCTCGGCTAGTGTATAATTATTTATTGTTTGCCTAGTTATACATACTGTATGTTAGGTGAGGGTTTTATTATTATTATTATTATTATGAAATACTTAAAAACATCCTTTTTTATTTTGCAATGTCAAAGCAATGTCAGTGTTTTTTTTATAATAAAAATGTGGTCAAATCAAAGTTTCATTAACGTTGGATTTGAGAAAGTGGGCAAAGTTTAGAAAGATATCAGTAAAAAAAATCAGCAGCAATACAGTCAATACAAATAAAAAGATGGTAGAGAAAGAGTCAAATAGAGAAAAAAAAATATGACCAGGCTTGTCCTGTAGCAGGAGACTTCAATTAAATTTTTATTTTTCACCGTCGTCCTCAGATTGCTCATCGAAGGCCCGGGTTCGATTCCCAGCCAGTGCTTAAACCCCAGTTACTTGACGCAGTGCCGGTCCCAAGCCTGGATAAAATGGGGGGGTTGCGTCAGGAAGGGCATCCGGCTTAAAACCTGTGCCAAGTTGTAGTGCGGACTGGGTATTCCGCTGTGGCGACCCCTTGTGGGGAGCAGCCAAAACACCAACAAAAACATATAAAATAATGAAAAACAAATTATTATATTATGTAATTCGTATGAAAAGTGAATTGTAGGCGCGTCCACTGGTGTGGAGACGGCGAGATGACGTAATCACCATCAGCACAGCCGAAACCAAAGAAATCACTAATTTATCAATTAATTATTAAAATGGTCAGAGTGAGTTTCACAAACACACATTTATACGTGTTAAATAAGCGCTGTCTTAGTGGTGTTACGTTCCAAGACGTAATTATTTTTATTTGTAATATTGTGTGTATATGTAATCTGAGTTTTGCCGTGTTTTGGTTTTCTCTCTCATTCTCTTTTCTCTCGTCCACCTTACTGCAAAGCTTAATGAAGTTCAGCTGTTGGTAATTGCCATCATCCACCATTGGCTTGTCCTGATTCCTGATTGGCTACTGAAGAAGAGACTTTGGAAATAAAGCTGGAGACTTTGTGTGAAGCGCTCTCTCCTGCCTACGCTGTGCCGCCCTGCCACCAGAGACTGTTTCTTCTCCTGCCCCTGAGCTTAGTGTGCGTGCTAGTGGTTGGTTTGTTGTTTGTGTGTTCCCCTGCGTTGGGACTTCTAGAGGTGTTGCAGTGTCCTTGTTGTAATTTCACTCTGTATGACCTTACCAAAGATTGCCAAAAATCTAAGACTTCTCTTTATAATATTAAACTGGTTTACTTTGTTGGAGCAGTAGGGAGGTGGATGCCATTTGTTTTTGACCCAAGTTTTCTCCTGTTTTTGGTTAGAAAGGGAGTAAGGTAAGACTTCTGTTGTTTGTTTTAATTTCTTTGTGAGACTAGATAGTGTCCCTCTGTTAAGTTAGCTCTGTTATGTTTGTTATTTTGGCCTGGTTCCCCTCCTGAAGTATGATTCGCTCCCCTTTATCATTGAACTTCTTAAATAAAACTCTCTTTTGTTAATTACCAAGTTAGTGTGGTCTTTTGCTGGAGTGCTGGGACTGGGGAGAAACAGTTAATTTGTTTTGATATTGTTTTTTTTTTTCCCTAAGAGTTTGCTTTTGTCGATTTCTTTGTTACCTCCTCTCTGACCCTAGACCAGAGACAAGTGTAACAATTGGGGGCTCGTCCGCGTTGTGATTTTTCCTTATTACAAAATCACAAAAAAAAAGTTTTTTCCCTTATTGTTTAAAATACAAAGTTTGTTTGGCTGCTTTAAACTTTGGTAGGTAAGGGATTCCTATATTAGTGACAATATGGACTTCGACTTATTAAAGTTTACTCTGTCTCCTTCTTTTGAAGAATTTAATAATTGTCGAAAAGTAGATCTCCTGTTAATAGCAGATTTTTACAACATTTCAGTTTCTAGAAGTGCACGGAAACACGCAAATAAAAATGAGATATATATATTAAGTTAGTAGAGGCTGGCATCTTTCCAGAACAAACATTAGAGCAAAGGGATGAGGCAGATGTTGGCGCAGAAAGTGACTCAAATTCGGTTACTAGCGGTAAAAGTGTAGCTTCTGTAGATCCTCAGGTAGCTTTGAAATTAAAAGAGCTTGATCTTGCGTTAAAGAAGCAGGAGTATGAGACACAAGTGCTTCGGCTGAAAGCTCTTGAAATTCAAGCTGATCGTGATATTAAATTGCGCAAGCTTGAGTTAGAGGTGCAAACGCTGCGTAGTCGCCCAATTCCGGTGCCTCGTGTGAGGCCGCCCTCTTCTGGTGATGGTGTGGTATCAGGGTCTGAGTTTGATGTTAGCAAATATGTCAAGTTAGTGCCACCCTTTCGTGAGTCTGAGGTAGACTCCTATTTTGTTGCTTTTGAGCGTGTTGCCGCGAAATTAAATTGGCCAAAGGACATGTGGGCCTTATTGCTGCAGTGTAACCTTGTTGGCAAGGCACAGGAGGTATGTGCTGCCTTACCAATTGAGGAGTCATTGGACTATGATGCTGTGAAAGCAGTCGTGTTGAGGGCATACGAGTTAGTCCCAGAAGCCTATCGACAAAAGTTTCGAGCGTGTTTAAAGCAAGCCAAACAAACACATGTGGAGTTCACAAGAGAAAAATACTCTTTTTGAGAAGTGGTGTCTTGCTAGTAAGGTTACCACGTATGAAGAATTGCAGGAGTTAATTTTACTTGAAGATTTTAAAACTTGCTTACCGGAAAACGTTGTTGTCCATCTAAATGAACAAAAAGTATTAAAGCTTACTGATGCGGCAGTGCTTGCAGACGAATTTGCACTTACTCACCGAACTGTCTTCTCCTCTAGGCGTCCGTCTAAAACTCCTCTCGTTACAAAAACTGTCGCTCGCATTGTGCCTAAAGCTAATGTCAGTATGTCTGGTGGTGGTGGGAAGTCTGTTTTGAACGGCACGGAGAAAAGGAGGGTTTGTTTCTACTGCCTTGATCCTGGTCATATGATTTCTGATTGTAAGGCGTGGAAGCGAAAGGCCACGTACACAAAACCTAAAAGCATTGTGGCTGTACAAGCTGTTCTTGATTCGTTCACGGTTGACACTTCCTCCTATAGTCCTTTTCTACTATCGGGTTATGTGTCACTGGCAGAAGACTCTGCAGATAGGTGCGTACAGATTTTAAGGGACACTGGGTCGGCCCAGTCCCTCGTGTTGGAGGATGTTTTACCTTTTTCTGATGCATCATATGCAGGAGCAAATGCTCTGGTACGTGGTATTGAGATGGGCTGCATTAGCATTCCACTACACACCCTCAAAATAAAGTCAGACCTGGTTACAGGCCTAGTCCAAATGGGTGTCTGTAAGAAATTGCCCGTTGATAATGTCAGTATAATACTGGGAAATGACCTTGCTGGTGGTGCAGTTTTTCCCAGTCCGTTAGTGGTAAGCAAGCCTGTAGCCTTCGATGTCCCTGATCTCTGTCATGTTTCCTCTAGCTTTTCCAGCCTGTGCTGTTACACGGTCGCAGTCAAAAAGTTTTCAAGATGTTGTTGATTTGTCTGATTCTTTTCTGAATGTGCCACTTAAGCAGGTAGAGTGCAGACTGTCTATTGAGAATGATGTGGTCCCTGAGGAGAATTCCATGCTTCCTTTTGAAAGTGAGTCCCTTGTGGGTAAGGAACATCTGGGTGCTGCCCAGAAGTTAGACCCAACACTGACAAACTGTCGTAATGCTGCTGAGGCCAGTCGTAACCATTCGTTGGCAAAGGTGGGATATTTTTGGGACGATGGAATTCTGATGCGCAAGTGGCAGCCAAAAGAAGGTGATGACTGGCAAACCGTATTTCAAATTGTTTTGCCTTCCAGTTACCGATCTCATGTGTTGAAGTTGGCACACGAAAATGTTCTTGCTGGTCACCTGGGTGTCACAAAAACGTTTCAACGAATTGTAAAACATTTCTTCTGGCCTGGAGTAAAAACTGAGGTTTCCCGGTTTTGTCGATCATGTGACATCTGTCAACGTGCTGGAAAGCCCAACCAAACTATTCCAAAGGCCCCGCTTCACCCGATTCCTGTTGTTGGGGAGCCTTTTGAAAGGCTGGTGATTGACTGTGTAGGTCCCCTCCCTAAGTCGAAACATGGGCACCAGTATATTTTGACAATTGTGTGCTGCTACCCGTTACCCTGAAGCCATACCACTCCGCACATTAAAAGCACAGGTAGTACTAAAGGAGATTGTGAAGTTTTGCACCACATTTGGCCTCCCCAGAGTTATTCAAACCGACCAGGGGTCAAATTTTACCTCTAAGGTGTTTGGGCAAATGTTAAGAGTTGGGAGTATCGCACAAGATGTCTAGTGCCTACCATCCAGAGTCGCAGGGCGTACTGGAGCGCTTTCATCAGACCCTGAAAACTTTGCTTCGCACCTTCTGTAGTGAGACTGGAAGAGACTGGGTAGATGGTTTGCCATTACTTATGTTTGCCGTCAGAGAATCTGTACAAGAGTCACTTGGGTTTAGTCCTGCTGAGCTTGTGTTTGCTCACACAGTTCGTGGCCCCTTGAAGTTGTTAAAGTAGCAGTTAAAGGGTAAAGAGAGTACACCCATTTCTGTTCTAGACTATGTAAGTTCCTTCCGTGAACGTTTACATAATGCTTGCAGCCTGGCTAGGTCTCATCTTTCTGTGTCACAGTCTAAAATGAAAACACGCTTCGACAGAAAAACAGTGCAGCGCAGTTTTCAGCCGGGTGAATCTGTTCTTGTCCTTCTCCCTGTTCCTGGCTCACCACTACAAGCTAAATTTTCAGGGCCTTATGTTATTGAACAGAAACCGATTACGTTGTAGCTACTCCCGAGCGCAGGCGTAAGAAGAGGGTATGTCATATTAACATGTTAAAGCCCTATGTTGTACGTGAAGTGCCTGCCTCTGCAATCTCTGTGTCTCAGTGTAAACCCTGTGTTACAGTGGACTGTGTTCCTGTTGGTGGAGATGTGATACTGGAAGAACCTCAGTCTCCTGGTGTGCGTCTGAACAATTCTGCTATTTTAGGTAATATATACTCGCATTTGTCCTACTTGCCCAAAGATCAGCTGAAAGATGTTGTGAAGCTGATACAAAGCTATCCGGCATTGTTCTCTGATGTTCCAGGAAGAACAACAATGTTGTTTCATGATATTGACGTAGGTAACTCTCTCCCTATCAAACAACACCCGTACAGAGTAAATCCTGTAAAGCGGGAGATCATGAAGTCTAAGGTTGATTACTTGCTCCAAAATCACCTTGCGGTACACAGCCAAAGTCCTTGGAGTTCACCATGCCTGCTAGTCCCAAAGCCTGATTCCACTTTTAGTTTTTGCACTGATTATAGGAAGGTAAACAGTGTCACCAAGCCTGATTCCTTTTCCTTACCCAGAATGGAAGATTGCGTGGATAAGGTTGGTGCTTCAAAGTTTGTGACAAAGTTAGACCTATTAAAAGGTTATTGGCAGGTCCCTCTAACTGCACGTGCGTGTGAAATCTCTGCATTTGTCACCCCGGATAACTTCCTCCAATACAACTGTATGGCGTTTGGGATGCGGAATGCCCCAGCGACCTTCCAAAGGCTTATGCAGAAAGTTTTGTCCGGGTTGGGTGGCTGTGACGCTTATTTGGATGACATTGTGGTCTACTCACATGATTGGGAAGGCCACCTAAACAACTTAGAGAGGGTATTTGACAGACTGAGCAATGCTAATTTAATTCTCAATCTAGCGAAGTGTGAGTTTGCTAAAGCAGTAGTAACTTACCTTGGAAAAAAGGTGGGCCAAGGCTGTATAAGGCCTGTGACAGCCAAGGTGGCTGCTGTTGTTGAATTCCCAACTCCCCTTACCAAACGTCAGTTGCGCTGGTTTTTGGGAATGGTGGGGTACTATCGGGGTTTTTGTAAAAACTTTGCAACAGTAGTGTCTCCCTTAACTGACCTCCTTAGCACTGTGAAAAAATTTGTCTGGAGCCCTTAGTGTGAGAGTGCTTTTCTTGCTGCCAAAGACCTTCTCTGCAATGCTCCAGTTCTCTCTGCCCCTAACTTTTCTTCTCCATTTAAGCTACAAGTAGATGCAAGTGCTGTAGGAGCGGGTGCTGTCCTGTTACAGGAGGATTGTGCAGGAATGGACCATCCTGTCTGTTACTTCTCTAAGAAGTTCTCCAAGAATCAACGGAACTACAGTACAATTGAAAAAGAGGCTCTTGCCTTGGTGTTGGCTCTCAAACATTTTGAGGTTTATGTGGGTGGAAGTTGTATGCCTCTTGTTGTCTATACTGACCATAACCCTCTGATTTCTCTCTCGTATGTGCAACCTTAATCAGCGTTTGATGCGCTGGTCACTTTTCCTACAAGAATATAACATAGACATTCAACACAAGAAGGGTTCAGAGAATGTGGTGGCGGATGCACTCTCTAGGGCCTGTGAGTGTGATGGTGATTGAGAAGTTACTTTGCATTACGATACACTGAAAAGTATTTACAAGCCATAAGTTGTAAATTTGGTGATGGGGGTGTTACGTTCCAAGACGTAATTATTTTTATTTGTAATATTGTGTGTATATGTAATCTGAGTTTTGCCGTGTTTTGGTTTTCTCTCTCATTCTCTTTTCTCTCGTCCACCTTACTGCAAAGCTTAATGAAGTTCAGCTGTTGGTAATTGCCATCATCCACCATTGGCTTGTCCTGATTCCTGATTGGCTACTGAAGAAGAGACTTTGGAAATAAAGCTGGAGACTTTGTGTGAAGCGCTTTCTCCTGCCTACTCTGTGCCGCCCTGCCACCAGAGACTGTTTCTTCTCCTGCCCCTGAGCTTAGTGTGCGTGCTAGTGGTTGGTTTGTTGTTTGTGTGTTCCCCTGCGTTGGGACTTCTAGAGGTGTTGCAGTGTCCTTGTTGTAATTTCACTCTGTATGACCTTACCAAAGATTGCCAAAAATCTAAGACTTCTCTTTATAATATTAAACTGGTTTACTTTGTTGGAGCAGTAGGGAGGTGGATGCCATTTGTTTTTGACCCAAGTTTTCTCCTGTTTTTGGTTAGAAAGGGAGTAAGGTAAGACTTCTGTTGTTTTAATTTCTTTGTGAGACTAGATAGTGTCCCTCTGTTAAGTTAGCTCTGTTATGTTTGTTATTTTGGCCTGGTTCCCCTCCTGAAGTATGATTCGCTCCCCTTCATCATTGAACTTCTTAAATAAAACTCTTTTGTTAATTACCAAGTTAGTGTGGTCTTTTGCTGGAGTGCTGGGACTGGGGAGAAACAGTTAATTTGTTTGATATTGTTTTTTTTTTCCCCTAAGAGTTTGCTTTTGTCGATTTCTTTGTTACCTCCTCTCTGACCCTAGACCAGAGACAAGTGTAACAGTGGTGCTGTTCAGTCATAATATACTAACATATTTTTGCTTTGTAGTGGACCGCGCGCGCACAACCTCTCGCGGGCGAGCCTCTGAATACGCCGTTTTAATGGGGGTGGGGTTAAGAAACACCGCACCAGCAGAAGTAGACTAATGATTATAAATGCGTCGGGGAAAACAGCAAGAAAACTGACTGGCCAAACAAGCAATAACAACAGCTCAAGGGGTTGTAAAAAAATATTACTTAGACTAGCTAATTAAGTCAATAGCTAACTATTTTATTTGTACAAAGAATGAACTGTTATATAGCTACTGTTTGTATCAGTTTATTGTTATTATAAAAAAAATACATTTAAAGACATAAAAATTTAAATATAGAAATAACTGGGAAAATAGACCTACAGAATAGAACATTCAAATACACATCTATCTTTGGTATAATAGGGTTATAGTATAATATATCGCGGCTGTGTGACGCATCCTGTACTCTGCGTTCCAGACTCTTTAGTGCAAGTTGTTGATGTTTATTTTATTTATTTATTTTTTGTCTTTGATGTTAACTACACAAAGCTGTGTCTTCCCACCTGGGAGTTTCTCCAGCATATACTGTATATCAGATTGATGGACATGAGTCCTCATCTGTTACATTTTTGGTAACAACAGTTTTTTCAGCACACACTTAATCAATAATATTTTTAAAAAGTTTGATCCGGCATCATAATGCTCCTCTTTAACTTCCTACGTAGTCTAATCAGCGCTCAACCGCACACAAAGTTTTCGAGAGCGCGGAGGAATTTTTTTTACTAAATAATATCTATGCAGTATAATCAGGACCTCTAATTTCTATTTACTTTAGGTTGTTGTTTCTGCAGTGTTACTGTGTGCGCTTTGCAATGTCAGACAACATTTAAATGCAAATAATACACCCTCCCCAGGTGTGAATCGGCTGTTCTTACCTTATACATGCGGAGGAACTAAAATGCACCCCTCTCCACTGTGCATGGTTTCAGCAAAGTGGAGGATCTTGGATCTTGCTTTAGGCCTCTTCTCTAATTTGTGTAAATTTAAAATCTCCTGGATTCTACATTCTAAAATTAACATTGTTACCGTTTTTAATCCCTGGAATGCGATTTTTCTTATCATTACATGCATTGTATTGTTATTAATCACTCTACAAAGTTTAAATTTTAGATTTTATTTAAAAAATAAATAAATAAACCAAATAATTATTCCATTTGTATTTTCCCCCTTGTAAAATAGCATTAAAAATGATGATTTGTGTATCGAGCTATTAAAAACAATACAAGGCATGTTATGATAAGGATACTTTCTATCTCGTCCATTCCAGTGATTAAAAAACGGTAAAAATTTCAATTTTGGAATCCACAGACGCTTAGTGGTTCGAGCACAACGTAATAATCTTTGTATGATAAAATGACTCGTGGCATAAATCTACACGAAGCACTTCAGTTTCAAATAATCATTCAACGCTGAACCCAAACAACAAAAGAACATAATAATAATCAAAAGAATGATATTGTTCTTTTTGCTGTTGATGTCCACCATTTAATAATTATTTAATTATCAATAATTAAAGCTACTCACATCGCCCGCGCTTTTACTTTAAAACAAATGCAGTGTTTAATCTGCAAGTATAGACTACCTACGTAGTCTAATCAGCGCTCAGCTGCACGCACAGGGCTGGACTGGGACCAAAAAAAGCCCTGGCATTTTTGGCCATAACAGCCCACCATGATTATTTAAACAATATGCTGAGGCATATGACACATTCAATTCAATTCAATTCATTTGGCTTTGTCCCAAAGCAGCTATACACAATCAAAAGAATGATTAAAGTTTGTATGGAATTTGAATGTGTATGAATCAAAATGGTCAGATAGTCCCAGGTGGGCAAACCGAGGGCGACAGTGGCAAGGAAAAACTCCCTGAGATAGAAGTAGGAAGAAACCTTGAGAGGAACCAGACTCAACAGGGAACCCATCCTCATTTAGCTGAAACAGAGAGCAGGAATTGATCTGCATTTATACTGGGTGTTAGTTGGCAGGCAGTTCAGTTGATGTTAATTGATGTTAATATGGAGGCAAGGTAGTTATTGAAAACTCAGGTAGACTTGTGTTCTATGAAGTTCCAGTCCTGAACTATCGAACAGTCAAGTCCTCAGAGAAACAGCTGCCAACACCAGTCGAGGCCAGAACTGTCTTCTAGTAGAGAGAACCATCCCCAGACACAAGACGCATCCCAAAGAGACACGGGGGTATCCATGTCACGAGATCTCCAACCAGAAGCGCGGCACCAGGATGGGTCAGACAGGTCCGGAGGGCAGATCAAAGGATATATGCGCTCACTGTTTTGTTTCAAACATTAAACCACAGTAACTTGCATGGAAGCGAATAACCTTGATAAAAATTATTCTTAATTATTATTATTGTTATATACAGTCTTTTATTAGCAATTCTCCCTCTTTCTCTCTCTCTCTCTCTCTGTCTCTCTCACACACACACGTGAGTGACCTCCAACCTAGCAAGGATGAGGTTCTGCACAAAACTCATAGTCTAATTGAGTTGAGTTGAGTTGAGTCCGGGAAGTACGTAATGCGGTGGAGCAGGACAGAGTGGCATGTGAGTGGAGCGATGTGACGCGCCCCAGGGACTATAAACAGGACACTGGAATTCCGCTCTTCAATCCTTGCCCTCCCGCGGCGCCTTCACTCCTTGCAGGCGCGCTGCCTCCGCGTGCTCCGTTCTGCCACTCCGCCCACCGCCACCTTTCGCCAGCTGTGTGCCCGCTTGCCAGCATGGCACAGCCCCCGGACCTGCGCGTGCACTTCATCCCTTCCCCTTTCTTTTTATCCTCTCTCCTTTAACCCTTTCCTTACCTATTTTACCTAAATAAATAATCCCTTTTTTTGTAAGACCTCGCCTCGTGTCCGTGCTTCATGGTGCCACCCGTGCAAATAGGCTCGAACCCGTTACAGATACCAAACCCCGAGGCCAAACCTCATTTAAATTAAATTAACAAATATTGTAAATAAACAATAGCCCACGTTTAGAAATTCTTTCAGAGGCTGCGTTGGGCCGGTGTTATGCGCAGAGCGCCGGGAGATTTCCTAAAGCTCAAATCTCCGAAAACTACACATTGTGACACAATAACAGTAATATTTCAAACATTTTGCAGGCTGCCGTTTGGAGAAACCAGAGAATAAAGAATAAACCAGTTGTTGGGTCAAAATAACCCAACCAGGTGTTCATTTGTAAATGACTCACTACATCTCATTTGACCCAACATGAGCAACACAACAATGTGTTTAAAGTACCCGAAATAACCCAGAATTTTGACCCAGCATAAACCACCCAACGATGTGTTTACAGAAACAACACAGCATTTTTAGTGCTTCTTTTTTGAGTTATTATAATGTTTTATTCTGAAAGGCTATTTTACCAGTTATTTCTATATTTAAAGTTTGATGTATTTTTAAATTTATTTTTTAAAATAACAATAAACAGATACAAACAGAGACAGGCTCTATAACAGTTCATTCTTTGTACAAATATAATTATCAGCTAGTGAACTTGATCGTCTGTCAAAACAACATTTAACCAATGTTTGTTTTTTTTGACTCATTATTATACAATAAATATCAATATCTCTGGTTCAGATTTTTCATTTTTGTTGTATAAAGTTCTCAGATGTGAAAATTACAATCACTGTAGTATCTCTTTGATACAACATATTGTTATGACTTTTTTATGACTTAATTCTATTTAAAACTGCGTAGTGAAAGAATGTCACTTTGTGCCACCTTGGCTGCTGCCGTTTTTCCACGGCGGTAAGCGAGACAGTAATAGGCATTTTGGTTGTCTACCTACTGTACATTCTAGCAACCAACTGGTATAATTTAGTGAACCACCTACAGTAGAAGTTCCCCAAACACCCTAACCAACACCTAAATCATGCTAGCCTATCAACATACTAGCAACTATGTAGAATACCAGACCATGGTATTATATAAAAACAACCCAGATGCACTGTGGCAATAACCTGGAACACCACTAAAAGTGCCTAGCAAATCCCGACCAAACATGTAACCTCTGGTAAATAATTATATACAGCTCCTGCTACAGAGGAACATTTATAAATCTGGCATTAACCAAATGTACAAACAGAACTAAGGACTAAGCAGCAAACAGGCTTTATTTACAAGCCAGGGAAAAGGGATGCAACGTGTCTGAAGCTCCTGCATGGGCTAAATAAGGAGATGCTTATATAGGGTTGGTGTTCATAAACATTCCACCGTCATGCTAATAGAATCTCTTTAACTGTGTAATTGAACAGAGAGTATTATTGGAGATATTGAACTAAAAATAGTGGGTAATGTTGGAACCAATCCTGGACCTGAGCAGTTCTGAGAAAAGATACATTGACCCAGCTGATGTGTTCTGTACATCCTCTCTGATCTGTGTGCTGGAATGCTCAACCCAGGGTCTCTCTCTCTCTCTGTCTGCCTTTCTCTCTTTCTTTCTTCTTCTTTTTGTTTCTCTCTGTCTCTCTCTCTCTGCTGCTGCTCTCATTACTATATTACTTACATATAATTCTGTCCAATCACAGATGTAATGATTTTAAATAAGCAGCTGCTCCATGAGAGGACCCAGACAGATCCATGATGAGTCCCTGTCCGCCCCATTGGAACGTGATTATCTTTAATGATGCAGTGAATGTAACCCCACCCAGTTAATGCTCACTTGTGCTGTAATAGGATACTGGTTGCAATACTGCATATTTCTACCAGAGGGAGCAGTAACTCCTTCAGTTAACTGGAGTATCAGGGTCGGAGTAACAGCCATGTAATTATGCTTTAATGTTAAGGCCTTTGACACATCGTGCCACTAGACGTTACTGCTTTGTCTGCATATTTTTATTATTAACTCAAGACTGACAGTCTGAATGCTTTTGTTCTCAGTCTCGGTCACACTCACATGGTTCCTAAATTAACTGCACACACATTAAAAGGAAGATCACTTTTCTTTATTTTATCATCAATATCAGCAAAAAATATGCACTGATTTGTTGTGGTTGATAATGGTGTGCCTGACAATTTATCTGTTACAAAAGACAAAACATTACATGTAGTTGAGTTGTTTATACCATTATGTAACAGATAAATTGTACACTGGACAAATCAGGTACTGCTTTTTTATTTTTTTAATGATTCCAGCTTTTTACCTTAAACTTTGTGGCATATCTATTTTAGATCATGAACCAGACCATCACTGAATATTAATGCACATCTCCTTTATTAAAAAAACTAACAAAAACAAAACAGAAAACTACAGGAACATATTGTATACTACACATTCAGGATTATATTTTCTGATTTTAAAGAAATAAACACTCAAACACAAAAATGACAAAACACATATCCTTTTACTCTGGAAGGACAGAGAACAAATACAATTAAATATATTTTTACATTCTCTTCTGTTAAATCCTGCTGGAGTTAATCTTTCAGAAACAGTTTATTTCTGCTTTATAGTGATGGAGTCACTTACTGACCGTCTAATAAGTGAATGACGTAGGTTAAGGTTCTACCTTGATTACAGAGACCCACTTCACACCATAACAAACATAGTCAGTCTTTTAATAAATTAATTAATAAATTATTGTTTTTAAAAAATTTTATTGGAAATACTTTATATGAATAAATCCAAATGCACTTAGATAGATTCTGTTACGAGAAGTATCACATAAATAAATAATAAAAATTCAAAAAATTTTTTTTCTATAGATGGTACACATGTTGTCACGGACACACCAGGCTCCGTCCACATTCAACGTTCACAATCTCCTGAATACTGATCACATACCTGCACCTCATCACTTACGCACGTACATATACACGTCACTTCCCTTCAATCATTGTCTGGACTCCAATACGGACAAGGACTCTACACTGCCTACGCCGAAAGCTAAAAAGCTAATCTCCTCGTCTAATCGTCTCTGTGTTCCTCCAGAATCCACACCCTGTCTGCCCCGTCTACCCTACCTGCGCCTCCGCCCGCCAGCTCCATCAAGATCACAGATAAGACTTTCCGGTTTATTCTATCATTCTATCAGTCACTATCACCATCTCTACAGTTTATTATTCTAAATAAAAGTACCCGACCGGGTTTTTCCTCTTCACTCTGTTTGTTGTGTCGGTCCTTCCGTAACACATGTGACTGTTTATGTAAATAAGTAAATAATTATTAAAATTGTTGTAGTTGCTGGACCATAGTGCATTTGGTTTTATATGTGTAACTTCAATAAACAAAAAGCTATTGAATTTGAATATAGAATTTTTTTTTTTTTTTGCAATAGTTGGTTAGCAGCAATAATAGACTGGATAATAGTACAATTGGTTTTACATGTGTAACTCTAATAATTAAAAATAATAATAAAAATTATTACATTACTCATTTGCTATGGTATTGTTGCGATAAGTTTATGCACTCTCACAGCATCTGTTTCATTTCCATCCAGAGTTGCGTTAATTTCTTTCCAAGATCTTGTATTGATGACAGGAGAGTCAGACCGCTGTGTGAAGCTTTCTCCAGCACATTCCACAGATTCTCAATAGGGTCAGGGTCTGAAATCTGCGGAGGCCGATCTATGTGTGACATCATATCTCATGCTCTCTGAACCAGTCTTTCACAATTTGAGCACAATGTTAAAATCAGTTATAAAGTATAATTTAAATATAATTAGAATAAATCAATATCACATCTATTGTCACACAAAGCTAATAGACATGAAGAATTAAAAAGTAGTTGTGTTAACTGGATTTGCCCAGGAAACCATTTATTACCAGCAATTTAAAACTTCACAGTTCTGTTTAAAAATACAGAAAAAGGGAAAAAATTAAACACATTAATTCATTAATTTTTTTTTTTTGTTTACCATAATCAAAGCTTGTTCACTCACAAGATGACGTCATTATCCGAATCAGCGTGTGACCAGGGAACATTGGGGGAAACAGTATTGCACTGAAAAACAACTGATATCCGAATATGTAAAAATAAAACTAAGAGATAATAAACTGTCTGTGACGGTGAGGTGTTGTGCTCGGTCTCTCACACTGTCAACTAAAATAAACACAGATTTGAGTAATGAGGCCCAGGTGTAAAGATACCTGCTGGTTTGACCTGCCCCTCTCTGCCCACAGGTGACGCTCGACTAGCTTAAAAGTAAGTAACTGAAACTTGGGTCTATTTTTATAAAGACAGGGAGCAGCGCATCTACAGGAGAGAAACACAGTGAGTATCTAAAGCTAAAGCTAAACCTCGTTAATCAGCTGTTAGTAAGTGGAATTGTGATCAATAAGACGATAATAAATGTTTCTTAGCTGTTTGTTCCTTCTGTAAGGAGAGTTATTTCAGACTGTCTACATGTTTATTAAATGAAGCGCCAGTGTGAACCCTTACAATTCTAATGGGTGTAAAACGGTATGACTGAGCTGTAACACCGTCACTAAACTACATCATGGACTACAGGAGAAATCCGCTCCATGTCTCCTCTAGTGTCTGACAGGGAGGGACAGTGGACATGCTGTGTGTGTGTGTGTGTGTGTGTGTGTGTGGACATGGTGTGTGTGTGTGTGAGTGGACATGGTGTGTGTGTGTGTGTGTGTGTGTGTGTGTGTGTGTGTGTGTGTGTGTGTGTGTGAGTGGACATGGTGTGTGTGTGAGTGGACATGGTGTGTGTGTGTGTGTGTGAGTGAGTGGACATGGTGTGTGTGTGTGTGTGTGAGTGAGTGGACATTGTGTGTGTGTGTGTGAGTGAGTGGACATGGTGTGTGTGTGTGTGTGTGAGTGGACATGGTGTGTGTGTGTGTGTGTGTAAGTGGAGATGGTGTGTGTGTGTGTGTGTGTGTGAGTGGACATGGGGTGTGTGTGTGTGTGTGTGGACATGGTGTGTGTGTGTGTGTGTGTGTATGTGGTGTGTGGACATGGGGTGTGTGTGTGTGTGTGTGGACATGGGGTGTATGTGTATGTGTGTGTGTGTGTGTGTGTGTGTGTGTGTGTGTGTGTGTGTGAGTGGACATGGTGTGTGTGTGTGTGTGTGTGTGTGTGTGTGTGAGTGGACGTGGTGTGTGTGTGAGTGGACATGGTGTGTGTGTGTGTGTGTGTGTGTGTGAGTGGAAATGGTGTGTGTGTGTGTGTGTGTGTGTGTGTGTGTGAGTGGACATGGTGTGTGTGTGTGTGTGTGTGTGTGTGTGTGTGTGAGTGGACATGGTGTGTGTGTGTGTGTGTGTGTGTGTGTGTGTGAGTGGACATGGTATGTGTGTGTGTGTGTGTGTGTGTGTGAGTGGACATGGTGTGTGTGAGTGGACATGGTGTGTGTGTGTGTGTGTGTGTGTGAGTGGACATGGTGTGTGTGTGTGTGTGTGTGTGTGAGTGGACATGGTGTGTGTGTGTGTGTGTGTGTGTGTGTGTGAGTGGACATGGTGTGAGTGGACATGGTGTGTGTGTGTGAGACATGGTGTGTGTGTGTGTGTGTGTGTGTGTGTGAGTGGACATGGTGTGTGTGTGTGAGTGGACATGGTGTGTGTGTGTGTGTGTGAGTGGACATGGTGTGTGTGTGTGTGTGTGTGAGTGGACATGGTGTGTGTGTGTGTGTGTGTGAGTGGACATGGTGTGTGTGTGTGTGTGTGAGTGGACATGGTGTGTGTGTGTGTGTGTGTGTGTGGACATGGTGTGTGTGTGTGTGTGTGAGTGGACATGGCGTGTGTGTGTGTGTGTGAGTGGACATGGCGTGTGTGTGTGTGTGTGTGAGTGGACATGGACATGGTGTGTGTGTGAGTGGACATGGACATGGTGTGTGTTGGTGTGAGGAATTCGGTTTCCCCATCTAAATGTGTTCCTCTTAGCCTCGCCCCAGTGTAAACGGCTCAGGTGTAACCGGTCACTCCAGTTAGACTTTAGTCTGCGTTGTGTGAATCAGATACGAGACACAGATTGCGGTTTACTGGAACACTGGAAGCATTTAATCTCTTCTTTCTGTGACACATAAAGGAACAAACAGCCTTTAAGTGAGAATTGCACTTGTTTTCTCTTCCATACAGTTTCATCAGGAAAAGGGAAGAGAAGGGGACAAAACAGGAAATTGGGCAAAAAAGGATATATTATTATATTTTATAAACTGAATCATTTTCTTTGGTACATTTTGATAGAATATTTTAATTTCATAATTTATTTTATAAAATGGACCAGTACCAGAGCCGATTCCTTTATACTCAGTTTGGGTTTATTCAGATAGATGTGATTTTATAACCTTGTGAGTCGATATCACACACATTAAACCTTTATTTATTTATAAATAAATATAATAATATAAAACTTTCTAAATGATATCTGATGAACCAATTTGTTGTTCCCTCTCTTGGTCTCACTTTCTCTGTGTGTGTAACTTAGAGTGTAATCCTGGGGGATACGACCTCAAAATGAGTGTGTGTGGGGAACAGAACACAAAGAAAGACGAGAGGTGAGTGAAGGGTGTGAAAAACTAAACAGATCAGACTCGGGTGTGTATCTGTGAAAAGTCTGTTGTAAACAGTTTTTCATGTGTGTGTGAATCATGTTTGTGTGTGTTTGTACATTATGATCATAATTTGTGACAATAGAAAGGAAAAGTGTTGACAGTTTAGTTCACAGAATTCTGTTTGCTCGCTGTGTAAAGAATTTTGAAAAAATCAGTACTAAATATTCTTAGTTTAATTATTCAGTGTTGCTACAGAACAGTAGTAATGATGCAGTGTGTGTGTGTGTGTGTTTAGTCTGATTCAGGGTGAGAGATCAGACTCACCTGAACCCAGCTGTGTGTCCATGAAGAGTGACCAGTCAATGGGTCGGATAATATCTTTTAGAGACACAGACTGTGTTACTGATCTGAGGTGAGAACAGTTTAATGTATGAGTGCAGTGTTTTATCAATCACACTCTCACATAATCAAACATCTCTCAGATATCTGTGTATTAACGGGTGTGTGTTTGTAGTTATGAATATGATTTATAGTCCTTGTTAAACTTTTAACTAGTGTTTTGTTTCTTCATAGACCACAGAAGAATAAACCAAACATCACTGAGAAGAGTCAGTTAGAGGAGATATTTGAGGTGTGTGTGTGTGTGTGTGTGTGTGTGTGTGTGTAATATCGCTACCTGTCAGCTGCCTGTGATGTGAGTAATCATTACATATATTCCACTCTCACTGTAATGTGACAGAACACTAAGAGAGATCACGAGTGTATTCACTGGGTTCAAGCACACAGAAATGTTCACTGACTCACCTGTATGTTTTTGTTTGTTATTTACGCCCTAATCGGGAGCTGGACACCTACTGTACAGGATTAGAATAAAATACAGCATTTTAAAATCCCAGCGCTTAATCAGACAACAAAGACATTTAACACTTAGTAATAAACACACACTCTTATGACATCATAAAGTTTTTTTTTTTTTTCTTTCTGTTTCTAATCAGGAGCTGGAGCACAAAGTCGTCACTCTGTTAAAGAATGAGCTGAAGAGATTTAAGAAGCTCCTAAGTCCAGATTACCCAGCATGCTCTGAGAGGAAGGTGGAGAATGAGGAGGATCAGAGCAGTGTCAGAGTGTCAGCGCTGAAGATCACACTGGACGTCCTGAAGAACATGAACCACACAGATCTCGCTAACACACTGCAGAACAGTAAGAGCTCATGGGCTTATAACATCACTTTAACTCAGTGGTTCTCAAAGTGTGTGGCGCCCCTCTAGTGGGGAATACAGACATGACAGGTGGGCGCAATGAACGGGAGGGAATTAGTGGAAAATAATAGGAAAGTACCTATTCTAATTCATGCTTTTCTTTATTGACAATAAAGATCGGAAACTCGAAACTAAACAATCACACGTAAAGAAATCGATTATTAATACAAGTAAATTACCCTCAACAAAAATATAAACGCAACACCTTTGTTTCTGCTCCGATTTTTTATAAGATGGACTTAAAGATCTAAAAAACATTCCAGATACACAATATTACCATTTCTCTTAAACATTGTTCATAAATCAGTCTAAATGTGTGATAGTGAGCACTTCTGCTTTGCTGAGATAATCCATCCCACGTCACAGGTGTGCCACATCAAGATGCTGATCTGACATCATGAGTAGTGCACAGGTGTACCTTATACTGCCCACAATCAAAGGCCACCCTGGAATGTGCAGTTTTGTCTCACAGCAAAATGCTACAGATGCCACAAGCATTGAGGGAGCGTGCAATTGGCATGCTGACAGCAGGAATGTCAACCAGATCTGTTGCTTGTGCATTCCACACCAGCCCAGGACCTCCACATCCAGCAGGTTCACCTCCAAGATTGTCTGAGACCAGCCACTCAGACAGCTGCTGAAACAATTGGTTTGCATAACCAGACAATTTCTGCACAAACTGTCAGAAACCGTCTCAGGGAAGCTCAACTGCATGCTCGTCGTCCTCATCGGGGTCTTGACCTGACTTCAGCTCGTCGCCGTAACAGACTTGAGTGGGCAAATGCTCACATTCGATGGCGTCTGGCACGTTGGAGAGATGTTCTCTTCACGGATGAATCTCGGTTTACATTGTTCAGGGCAGATACAGACAACGTGTGTGGCGTCCTGTGGGTGAGCGCTTTACTGATGTCAATGTTGTGGATCGAGTGGTGGTGGTGGGGTTATGGTATGGGCAGGCATCTGTTATGGACGAAGAACACAGGTACATTTTATTGATGGCATTTTGAATGCACTGAGATCCTGAGGCCCATTGTTGTGCCATATATCCATGAACATCACCTCATGTTTCAGCAAGATAATGCACAGCCCCATGTTGCAAGGATCTGTACACAGTTCTTGGAAGCTGAAAATGTCCCAGTTCTTGCATGGCCAGTATACTCACCGGACATGTCACCCGTTGAGCATGTTTGGGATGTGCTTGACCGGCGTATACGACAGCGTGTACCAGTTCCCACTAATATCCAACAACTTCGCACAGCCATTGAAAAGGAATGGACCAACATTCCACAGGCCACAATTGACAATCTGATAAAATCTATGCGAAGAAGATGTGTTGCACTGCATGAGGCAAATGGTGGTCACACCAGATACTGACCGGTTCTGAGTCCCCAGACCCCCAATAAAGCAAAAAACTGCACATTCCAGGGTGGCCTTTTATTGTGGGCAGTATAAGGTACACCTGTGCACTACTCATGATATCAGATCAGCATCTTGATGTGGCACACCTGTGAGGTGGGATGGATTATCTCAGCAAAGCAGAAGTGCTCACTATCACACATTTAGACTGATTTGTGAACAATGTTTGAAAGAAATGGTAATATTGTGTATCTGGAATGAATTTTAGATCTTTAAGTCCATCCCATGAAAAATCGGAGAAGAAACAAAGGTGTTGCGTTTATATTTTTGTTGAGTGTAAAATAACATCAGTGAAAAAGTGGAACCATAGTGTAACAATAACGGTTTAACGTCGGCATGTTAATTGCAGAGGAACAATATATAAGGAAACATTTGGTATTTTATATGTAATTTCATTTACTGTATTCCAATGTGTATGCTGATGTTTCTGTATTTTTGTTAAAAATTAATATTTTATCAGGCAGTACTAGTTTGGCATTTCTAGGTTCCGGTATAATTTAAGGCGGCTGTAGCTTGAAGACAATGTAGAGAGGAAATATATGTGGGTATCTTATTTGCAGGTTTATTTACGCAGCTATTGACAACACACCCCAGTCACGTTAATAAGCCACTCGACTTCTTTGAAAGAAAGCTCTAGATAAGTGACGAAGTAAGTCTGTTATAACAATTACACATGTATTTTATTTGTTTTGAACTTGGTGTTATTTGATCTTATTGGTTAAGAAATTGATATTTCAATAAATAGTAAACTTGGCCGATTTCGTTATCATTTTGTTGACAAGTGGGGCTTGAAAATTCGCCCACCCCCTTAAGTGGGGAATGACAGAAAATGTTTGAGAACCACTGATTTAACTTTAGAGGAAGGAAACCGCTGTAAATTTATTAAAAACATCTCGTGGCGACCCCTTGCCGGGAGCAGCCGAAAGACTAACAAACAAACAAACATATCATAATGATGTGCTTTTATCAACAGAATATAATAACGGATCAGTACTGACATTACATGTGATATACAGATATGAAAATATCAATAGTCAACAGAGATGATCATAGAGTTTACATTTTATCCTTCTTTTTATCAGGACTCGTCTCTGTGTACCGGCGAAACCTTAAATCCAAACTGAGTGATAAATGTAAAAGAATTAATGAAGGAATCTTACAGCATGGAAGCTCAGCACTTTTGAATGAGATCTACACAGAGCTCTACATCACAAAGGGGTGGAGTGGAGACATCAATAATGAACATGAGGTGAGACAGATTGAGACAGCGTCCAGGAGACCAGCAACACAGGAGACATCCATTAAATGTAATGAGCTCTTTAAAGACAACTCCATTAGAAGTGTGCTGACTAAAGGAGTTGCTGGAATTGGAAAAACAGTCTCTGTGCAGAAGTTTATTCTGGACTGGGCTGAAGGAAAAGCAAATCAGGACGTGACCTTCATGTTTTCACTTCCCTTTAGAGAGCTGAATCTGATGAAGCAGAAACATCTCAGTTTAATGGATCTTCTTCATTACTTTTTCCCAGAAATCAAAGAATTAAAATTAATAGACTGTAAGGTCAACAAAGTTCTGTTCATCTTTGATGGTCTGGATGAGTGTCGACTTCCTCTAAATTTCCAGAATGAGAAATTGTGTGATGTGACAGAGTTAGCCTCAGTGGATGTGCTGCTGACAAACCTCATCAAGGGGAATCTGCTTCCCTTTGCTCTCCTCTGGATCACCTCTCGACCAGGAGCAGCCAATCAGATCCCTCCTGAGTGTGTAGACCGGGTAACAGAGGTACGAGGGTTCAGTGATCCTCAGAAAGAGGAGTACTTCAGGAAGAGGATGAATGATCAGAGCCTGGCCAATAAAATCATCTTACACATGAAGTCTTCAAGAAGCCTCTACATCATGTGTCACATCCCAGTCTTCTGCTGGATCTCAGCCACTGTTCTAGAGAGAATGTTGGGAGGAACAAAGAGTGGAGAGATCCCCAAGACTCTGACTCAAATGTTTACACACTTCCTGATCTTTCAGATCAAACACAAGGACCAAAAGTACGATCAGAAATGTGACCCCGATCTTCTGCAGACCAGAAAGAGTATCCTGGCACTGGGAAAACTGGCTTTCCAGCAGCTGGAGAAAGGAAACCTGATCTTCTATAAGGAAGACCTGAGCGAGTGTGGCATTGATGTCAGAGAAGCGTCATTGTACTCAGGAGTGTGTACCCAAATCTTCAGAGAGGAGTTTGGGCTTCACCTGGGGAAGGTGTTTAGCTTTGTACATCTGAGTGTTCAGGAGTTTCTGGCTGCTTCATACACATTTCTCTCCTTCATCAACAAAAAGACTACAAAACAACAAACCACTGATCTGTCTGATCTTTTTTACAAATCAAACATGTCTGATTTCCTGAAGGGTGCAGTGGACAAGGCCTTACAGAGTGAGAATGGACACCTGGACCTTTTCCTCCGCTTCCTCCTGGGTCTCTCACTAGAGTCCAATCAGATTCTCTTACGAGACCTACTGCCCCAGACAGGAAGCAGCTCTCACAGCAAACAGAAAACAGTCGAGTACATCAAGAAGAAGATCAGAGAGAATCCATCTCCAGAGAAATCCATCAATCTGTTCCACTGTCTGAATGAACTACATGATCATTCTCTAGTGCAGGAAGTACAACATTACCTAAACAAAGGAGATCACTGGTGTCTCAGTGAAGTCAGTCTCTCTCCTGCTCAGTGGTCAGCTCTGGTGTTTGTGTTGCTGAACTCAGAAGAAAATCTGGATGTGTTTAATTTAAGTAAATATGACAGATCAGATAAATGTCTTCTGAAGCTGCTGCCAGTCGTCAAAGCATCCAGAAAAGCTGAGTGAGTCATTTTATAATCATTTATAAATATCACATTTTGAAATGATTTAATAACTGTATTACTAACTACATGAACTTTATTTATTTATTTATTTATTTATTTATTCATGTATTTCTCTAACATGGAGTAATTCAAATTTTATTTGTCACATACACAGTCATACACAGTACGATATGCAGTAAAATGCTTGTACGACCGCCGGTGACCTTAAAAAGAAAATAAAAGCTATATATAAGGAATAAATATTAATAAAAAAGAAATAAAATACAAAGGAAAATAAATGTAACTAGTAAAATAAACAAACTGTACAAATAAGGGCATGTAAAAAAAATATCACGAAATATAGAAATATAGGAATATGGGTATAATATATATATATATGTATATATATATATAATATTATATTATTATTTTTTTAATGTTTTAAAGTGGCATTAAAATGTTTTAAAGTGTCAAAGTGTCATGTGCAATGTCAGATAAACATGTATTGAATAAAGTGACTTATGAAAAGTGACATGTGCAGTGGCTTCAGATATGTAAATATGTATTGCATGAATGTGTCCATGATTGTCCAGTCAGTGTCAATGTTTAAAAGATATTACTCCTGTGTGGTGTGATTGTAATTGAGAGACCTTATCGCCTGCGGGAAGAAGCTCCTATTCAGTCTCTCTGTGTTGGCCTTCAGGGAGGGGAATCGCTTCCCAGACCGCAACAGAGAGAACAGTCCATTGTTGGGATGGCTGAGGTCCTTCACGATCGGCCTTGGTTCAGCACCGCTTGCTGTAGATCAAGTGCAGGTCAGGGAGCTCGGTGCGGATGATGCGCTCAGCTGATCGCACCTCCCTCTGTAGAGCTCGTCTGTTCTGCATGGTGCTGTTTCCAAACCAGGTCGTAATAGCTGTAATAGGGGTAGCTCAGTGGTTAAGGCATTGGACTACGGTTCGGAAGATCCCAGGTTCAAACCCCACAACCACCAAGTTGCCACTGTTGGGCCCTTGAGCAAGGCCCTTAACCCTCAACTGCTCAGATGTATAATGAGATAAAAATGTAAGTCGCTCTGGATAAGAGCGTCTGCCAAATGCCTAAATGTAAATGTAAATGTAATGTTTCCCGTCAGGATGCTCTCCATGGTACAGGAGTAGAAATTCCTGAGCACCTTAGAGGGCAGTCTAAAGTCTCTCAAGCGTCTGAGGTGGTAGAGACACTGCCGGGCCTTTTTCACCACGGTGTTGATGTGACAGGACCATGACAGGTCCTGCGTGAACACCGAAGTATCGGAAGCTGTCCACTCTCTCCACTGGGCTCCTGTTGATGATGGTAGTCTGGTAGTTCCTCTCCTGCTTTGTACTAAAGTCCACTATCAGCTTCTTTGTCTTGCTGACGTTCAGGAGGAGATTGTTCCTCTGGCACCAATTCTCCAGATTTACAATCCCCTCTAGGTAAGCCGACTCATCATTGTTGGTGATCAGGCCCACCATTACAGTGTCGTCAGCAAACTTGATGATGGCGGTGGAGTTGGTAGTGGCCACGCAGTCGTGGGTGTACAAAGAGTACAGCAGGGGGCTCAGAACACAACCCTGGGGGGCTCCAGTGCTGAGAGTGAGTAAGGCTGAGACATGTCCGCCCATGCTGCCTGTGGTCTGCCAGTCAGAAAATTGAAGATCCACTGACACATTGATGAGCTGAGTCCCAGGTGCTCCAGCTTGGTGGTGAGTGTGAAGGAAATTATGGTATTAAATGCAGAGCTGTAGTCGATGAAGAGCATTTTAACATAATTCCCTTTCCTAGTGTCCAGGGGCCTCATGTATCAACGCTGCGTACGCACAAAAACTTTGCTTACGCCAGTTTTCACGCTCACGGTCGGATTTACTAACAGTAAAATTAATGTGAGAATGTGCGTTCTTCCACGCCAACTTCATGTCTGGCGTACTGTCATGCCCACTCAATCGCGACTGGCACTTTACCATCCACGCTACATTGGGCTAATCGCTAAAGCTAAGTCATCTGGTCGCCTAGGTTAGTTCATCCTGACACGTACGTGTATTTCTTGTGTGTGTTTGTTTTATTTCCGTTGGCGACTCCTAGAGGCAATTATGTTAAATTGCACACTACAAAGTATCGCACCAACACGTGAAAAACATTGCTATTAATTTATAATTGATACAATGGGTGACACAATATTTAACACAAAGTGACAATATTTTTCTACCAATTATGTGATTTAAACCATATAAAAGCATTTGCCAATTTATACAATCCTAAGTCTATGGCAATGGCAGTGTTGGCCTTATTAGAGGACATTGTCAGTGGCCGAATTCGAAGGGAACACGTTTTTAGGGATCACAGTGATTTTCTGGCCCACGATGATGACTGGCTTATTATCAGTTTTAGATTTCCAAGAGATATCCTCTTGGAGCTCTGTGCTGAGTTGGGTTCAAATTCGGAAAAAGAGACAGCGAGGAGCCATGCATTACCCGTTCCCTTACGGGTGCTGACAATGCTTGGTTTCCTGGCAACTGGTTCTTTCCAAAGGCAGACCACTCGGGGTTAAGCCAGTCGTCTTTGAGCCGTGCAATGCCAGCTGTATGGGACAGGATCATCCGCATGTCTAGTAGGTAGCCTATATAAGGTTACCATACCATGCAGTTGACCAGCCAAACATTAAAGCGCAATTTGCAGCGATCGCCTGTTTTTCTAATGTAATCGGAGAGATCGACTGCACGCACATTACTATAAAGGCGCCATCTGAAGACAAATTTGCATACGTGAATCGGAAACATTTCCAACTAATAAATGTGCAAATAATATGTGATGCTCAAATACGCCTAACAAATATTGTGGCAAGGTGGCCTGGGACAACCCATGATTCATTCATCCTCACAAACAGCATAGTTGGGATGAGGCTCCAGGGTGGCAGGGTGCGTGATGGGTGGCTTCTTGGTGAATGATGTATTTAAAGATATTATTCCAGCTAAGTTTTTTTTATTTTGTTATTATTTCCGGAGGACAAACTTCCAAATAACACAGTTTTTCTCCGGTCTACCTCTGATAGGAGCACCTCCAATTCACATTCTGTGAAGTTTCTCTTTTTGCTTGTTTTTGACATTGCTTTTTTGTTTGATTTTGCCAAAGTGGGATCATTAACATATTTATACGGAGGAGGAGGCAGGGAGGGGTTTTGTGCTCGTGCACGTGTGCTCAATTTCACGTTAATTCGGATGTACAAAGAGAATATGTATGGGATTCTGCGTACGCAGTGTTTCATACATCAGATTTTTTTTACTGCGTACGCACATTTACAGCTTTGTCTGTACGCAATGTTTTAGTATGAATTCAACGCAAGTCTTTGTACATGAGGCCCCAGGTAAGTAAATGATGTGTGGAGGAGATAAGAGATTGCATCATCTGTGGAATGGTTCTGGCGGTATGCAAACTGTAGTGAGTCGAGTGTGTCCGGTAGTGAAAAAATGAAGTCTCTGACCAGGCGTTCAAAGCACTTTATCACTACTGAGGTGAGGGCTGCAGGGCGATAATCGTTGAGAGAAGCAGGATGAGGTTTCTTCGGAACAGGAACAATGATGGATTCTTTGAAGCATGTGGGGATCACCGACTGAGATAAAGAGATGTTGAATATCTCAGTGAACACAGGTGCTAGCTGGTCTGCTCAGGCTCTGAGAATACGACCTGAGATGCTGTCTGGTCCTGCTGCTTTCCTGGTGTTCACTTTCTTGAAGGCTCTCCTCACGTCATGCTCGGTGATTCAATTCAATTTTATTTGTATAGCGCTTTTAGCAATTTTCATTGCCGCAAAGCAGCTTTACACAATCAAAAAAATTATTTACGTTTTTATGAAATGTGAATTTGTATAAATCAAAATGGTCAGTTTGTCCCCGGTGAGCAAGCCAAGGGCGACAGTGGCAAGGAAGATGGTAATAAGAAGAAACCTTGAGAGGAAGCAGACTCAACAGGGAACCCATCCTCATTTGGGTGAAACAGAAAGCAGTAAATAATCTGCATTTATACAGTGTGTTAGGTGGCAGGCAGTTCAGCTATAATAGCTGATGTTAACTGATGTTAATATGGAGTCCAGGTAGTTATTGAAGACCCAGGTAGACTTGTAGGAAGTTCCAGTCCTGAACTATCGAACTGTCAAGTCCCCAGAGAAACAGTTGCCAACACCAGTCAAAGCCAGAACCATCTTCTAGGTAGAGAGAATCATCCCCAGACACCTGACGCATCTCAGAGAGACACACGGGGCATCCATGTGACGAGATCTTCAACCAGAAGCGTGGTACCAGGATGGGTCGGTCAGGTCCGGAGGGCAGAGGGAGTCTGGATAACTGGCAGCTCTGGAACGACATGTGTAGCTCGACAGAGAGCGAGAAAGAGTGAAAGGGGGAGACAGGAGGAGAGAGGAAAGAGAAAGAGGGGGAGAAAGAGAAGAAGAGGAGAGATGGCAGTTAGGTATGGTCACAGTCACACAATGTATAATGTGAATGTATATTAACTGTAGAGTGCAAGCAGAGACTCCGGCAGGACTAACTATGACAGCATAACTAAAAGGGAGAGCCAGAAGGAAACCAAACATGAGGGCTTCCTGAGATGTAAAGCAAACAATCACCTCACCGTCAGCAAACCTGAGTGATCAATGAGAGTGAGGAAGACAGCATCCAAACATACCAGTTCACCATAATACTCTACGTCCATGAGTCCCCCAGATCTGCTCCTTTACCTATGGCAAATCTATTTATAAAAATGCTTGGCTAAATATATAGGTTTTTAGCCTGGACTTAAACACTGAGACTGTGTTTGAGTCCCGAACACTATTTGGAAGACTATTCCATAATTTTGGGGCTTTGTAAGAAAAAGCTCTGCCCTCAGCTGTATTTTTCATAAAACGCGGTACTGACAAGCAGCCTGCATCCTTTGATCGAAGTAGGCGTGGCGCTTCGTAAGACACTAGCAGTTCGCTCAGGTACTGCGGCACGAGACCATTTAATGATTTATATGTCAAGAGTAGTATTTTAAAATCAATGCGCAATTTCACAGGGAGCCAATGCAGTGAAGATAAGATAGGGGTGATGTGCTCATATCTTCTGGTTCTAGTGAGGAATCTCGCTGCTGCATTCTGGACTAGCTGAAGCTTATTTATGCATCTAGCTGAACAACCAGACAGTAAGGCATTACAATAGTCCAACCTAGAGGTGATAAAAGCATGAACTAGTTTTTCTGCATCGTTTAGCGACAATAAATTTCTTATCCTGGCAATATTTCTGAGGTAAAAGAATGCCATTCTGGTAATGTTATCTACATGAGCTTCAAATGAAAGGCTGGAATCAATAATCACACCAAGGTCTTTCACTGTTGCACTTGATGGAACAGAAAGGCCATCTAAAGTTACGGTGTGATCTAAAGAAAGTTAATTAGCATCCAATTTTTATGTCCTGCACACATTGCTCAATTATAGTAAGCTGTTTTTTCTTGGTAGGTTTTGCTGAGACATATAACTGTGTATCGTCAGCATAACAATGAAAACTAATACCATGCTTACGGATTATGTTGGCCAGAGTAAGCATGTAAAGGGAAAAAAGCAGTGGACCTAAAACTGAACCCTGCGGAACGCCAAACTCAACTAGAGAAAATGCAGAATAATCACCATTTAAGTCTACATACTGATAACGATGGGTCAGATAGGATCTAAGCCAGGAGAGGGCTGTACCCTTAATTCCTACTACATTTTCTAATCTGTGAAGAATAGCGTGATCAATGGTGTCGAAAGCTGCACTGAGGTCGAGTAATACAAGCATAGTTACACAACCCTGATCAAAGGCCAATAGGATGTCATTTACTACTTTAACGAGTGCTGTCTCTGTGCTGTGATGAGGCCTAAATCCTGACTGATACAGTTCATGTATGCCATTTCTATCTAGATCTGAGCATAGCTGCTCCGCTACTATCTTTTCCAGAATCTTAGAGATAAATGGTGAAGATGAACGCGTTTCCGGTGCTGGCAGTGTCTTCCTGTCTGCAGCCGTTAGCGCCGCTAGCATTAGCACAGCTAGCATTAGCATCGCTAGCGTCTTTAGCTGCAGCCTCGAAGCGAGCATAGAAGTTGTTCAGTTCGTCATACCGGTTGTTGGTGTTTTATAGTTTGTTATTGTCCTTAATCCCTGCCACAGGCTCCTAGAGTCACTCTGTTGGAGCTGTTTTCTCCTGTATCGCTGCTTCGCCTCTTTCACCGCCTTCCAGACGCTGTATGACGCTGCCTTGTACGGATTTCATGTCCCCCGACGTGAGTTCCGTGTTGTAGGCAGCGGTGCGAGATCTCATAGCGTCGCGGATGGTTTTATTCACTCACGGCTTCTGGTTGCGAAACGTTCCGATAGTCTTTTTCTCTACGGTATCGTCCGCTAGTTTTCCAATGAATCCCACAACCGCTTCCGTAAACACGCTGACGTCGTCATCGGAGCTGTTTCTGAACATGTCTCAGTCTTCGAGTGCGTCCTGTAACGCGGCCACCGATTGGTCTGTCCAGCGCGCGAACTCCCTCTGAACCGGAACTTCCTGTTTCAGCCTTTGTTTGTATTTTGGCATGAGGAAGATGGTGGCGTGGTCGGATTTACCAAACAGAGGGCGAGATTGTGCCTTGTAGCCGTCCTTGACTGTCGTGTAACAGTGGTCCAGTGTCCTTTCGCCCCTGGTGGGGCAGGTGATGTGCTGATGAAAGTTCGGCGCTGCGCATTTGAGGTTGGCACTGTTAAAGTCCCCCGCCACAATAAGCGCAGCATCTCGGTGCTGTGTCTGGTTCTGCAGCTCGCATAAGGCAGTGTCCGTGTCCGCTTGTGGTGGAATATAAACGGCGCTGATTATGACCGATGTAAACTCCCGAGGTAGATAAAAAGGACGACACATGATGGACAATAGTTCCAGATTTGGTGTGCAGGAGTGTGTAAGAGGAACAATGCTCGTGCTGTTGCACCAGCTGCTGTTCACCATTAAACACACGCCGCCTCCCCTTGACTTCCCCGAGTCCTGCGTCCTGTCCATGCGGTGAACCGAGAAGACCATGGCCGGCTGGATGGCATGGGTTCAGCCATGTCTCGGTGAAGCAGAGGAGATTGCAGTCCCGTATGTCTCTCTGGAACTTTACCCTGGCCCTGAGGTCATTAAGCTTGTTCCCCAGTGACTGGACGTTGGCGAGCAGGATGCTAGGCAGAGGTGTGCAGTGTGCACGGGCTCTCAGCCTGTTCCTGACGCCGGCTTGTATCTCTCGAGTCCGCCGCTTCACGTCGCGTCCTTTGTTCTTTCTCAGGATCTCACTCGGCCAGCTCGGACCCGGAGTTAAAAACGTTGAATTGTGAGTACGTTGTATACCAATAAAAACAAGGGTGTCTTTATCATAACTAATGTACTCCATGGTGGTAAGTTTTCCGATTTTAAAACACTGAAAACTAACTTAAAAAACAAAAACAAAGAAAAGGTGGCCGGAGCAGTTGTGACAGCAGCCGACCTCACCGGCGACATCTTGGATGAATCTAATGAGAGTGTTTACTAAATAGAGAGCATTGTTTATTAAATAACTCTTTTTTTTCTGTTTTAGTGTTTATTTTCTACATTTTTACATTTAAATTTCAGATTTAGTGAAAAATTTTAGTTTCTGTAACTTGCAAATTCTTCCACACTCATTGATACAAATTTTAAGACACACACACACACACACACAATAAAAAAAACAGTTAAATGTGCATAAATGTATATGAAAATATATGAGAAAAGTTAGATTTCAGGTTGTTTTTCCATCCATTAAACATGTTAATACATAATTAGTCAATATTTACAGTTGATTTCATTAATACAAACCAAATATTCAGATGTTTAACTGCAGATTCAGACTGTACGTGTGTGTGTGTGTGAGAGAGAGAGAGAGAGAGAGAGAGAGAGATGTCAGTGTTCTGATGTATCATCATTTCTCTCCCAGGCTGTGTTGGTGTAATCTTACAGATGAAAGCTGTAGAGTTCTGTCCTCAGTTCTCAGCTCAAACTCCTCCAGTCTGAGAGAACTGGACCTGAGTGACAATAACCTGCAGGATTCAGGAGTGAAGCTGCTCTCTGCTGGACTGGAGAATCCACACTGTACACTGGAGACACTCAGGTCAGATAATCACTTTTCTGTTTATTCTGTTTATCTGATTGTCATTATTATAGTATAAACCTAATAATAGTCAAATGTAGAGCAGCAAGTCTGATGTATAACAAGAAACTGAGAAAATATTAAACACTTTGTGTGTGTGTGTGTGTGTGTGTGTGTGCGCGCCATGTGGTGTATTGGCACCCTCAGCATAAACACTATAGAAAACTAATAAATTAATAATAATTATCAGTGATACATTTCACTCTATACCAGGGGTCGGCAACCTTAAATGAAAACAAAACACCGGAAGACACAAAACCTTTTTGTATGAAGCCCCCCAGGGGTCATGTGGTAAAATAAATAATACTAAACTGAGCGCGTGGATTAATAAACTGTGCATTTCTTTGAATACGCCGTTTTCACAGGGGCGGGGCTAAGAGAAACGCATGTCGATGGGGTTTAGTTTAGTAATCAGTGAGCACAGTTTGTTCGGTTGTGTTTTGTTTTACCACATGACCCCCGGGGGGCGCCATACTTTTGACACCTAAAATGAAGATAACACTGAATATATAATTATTTTTACCTTTATTTTACGTATAAAATTATTTATGAACTGTTATATTAATGAACTGCTACAGAGAAAAAACAATCTTATTTCTGCAACAAAAACATTTTGAAAGAAAGAAAAACAAAAAAAAAAACGCTGAGTTGAAGGTTATTTTCAAATAAAATACTGAATGTCTATTTTTCCTCCTCGTATTTATGAAATAAAAAGTCAAACTTCCACAAACAATCCACCTGCAGCAATCAAAAGTTGTCCTGTGTCTGTGTGCCGTCACCCTTTTATGGCGTGTACTGGAGCGTGCAGTCAGTGTCAATCTGAATAAAACTGGGACTCGAAAAGCTCAATAAATCGTGTACCGGCGGGAGTCACACATCGGTGGTTGTGACGCAGATTTTGTTAAAAGATCACCTTAATCTTGAAATTTAGACTAACATTAAAACAAACTAAGAAACAAAAATAAACTTAATTGAAATGAAATATTCATTATTTATTTTCCAAAGCCACAGGGAGCCGCAGCAGAGGGATGAAAGAGACACATGCGGCTCCGGAGCCGAGGGCTGCCGACTCCTGCTCTATACTAATGTTGGGACGGTTAATAAATAGGATAAACTGAACAAAATAACAAAAATGTTTCATTTATTTTACTTGTTTATCCTGGTCACACAACTTCTGTTCTAAACTTTCCACCATTTTGATGTTCCTGCTGACTTCATCCATATCCCTACTGTTTACATCCATATTGTATCTTCATGTTATGTCATGTTAATTTTTGAGGACGTTCACAAGCTCAACACAAAACTTACACAGGATGTGTGAAACAGCCATTAGAGGTGTGTGTGTGTGTGTGTGTGTGTGTACACTTAATTAAAATCAAGTATATTTCTGCCCTTAATCATCACATAGTTAATATATATATATATATATATATATATATATATATATATATATATATATATATATATATATATAAAAACAGGTAAAGTTCAGGTGATCAGCGAACAACATCATCAGGGTGAGACAGGAGCAGGAATCTGAAAAACAGACACAGAATCGAAACTGTAACAACCATCAGGACATAAATGTTTAATATAGACTTGGACTAACACACACAGAACATATAATACATACACCAGGGTGTGTAAGTGAACGGACACGTGTGTGTGTATCTATAATTGTTGATCTCTCTACAGGCTGATACGCTGCAGTATTACAGGTGAAGGTTGTGCTACTCTGGTTTCAGCTCTGAGGTCAAACCCCTCATCACACCTGAGAGAACTGAATCTGAACAACAGTCGACCAGGAGAATCAGGAGTGAAGCTGCTCTCCGATCTACTGAAGGATCCACACTGTACACTGGAGAAACTAGAGTGAGTTACTGACACACACACACACACTCTGTAAGATATTTTTTAAATACAGTAGGTAGTCAAGGTGAATGTCTATTACTGCCGCGCTCTCTGTCGCGGCAAAACGGCAAAGGCCAAAATAAATCAGTCGCATTTCGTGTCATTCATGAAACGACCACCAGGTGGCAGAAAGTGACATTTTCATTTGACACAGTTTTTATATATGATTTGAGCTTAAGTTATTAAAAAATTATATGTTGTATCGAGAAATACTAGTGATGGTAATTTTCATATTAAAGTACTTTATACAACAAACATCAGCACCACGTCTATTGACATTTGTACAATAATGAGTTCAAAAAATGGTTAAATGTTGTTTAAACAGACATGTTCACTAGCTAACAGTTTCATTTGTACGAAGAATTAACTGGTTTATTGTTATTATTTTTTGAAAAATGTTACATTTGAAGACATCAACCTTAAAATATAGAAATAACTGGAAAAATAGACTTTCAGAATAGAACATCAGAATAAGTTAAAGAATACACTCTAAAAAATACTGTGTTGTTTCTGTAAACACCTGGTTGGGGTATTTTGACCCAACAACAGTTTTATTTTTTATTCTTTGGTTTCTCCAAACAGCCTGTAAAATGTTAAAAATATTACTGTTACTGTGTCACAAAGTGTAGTTTTAAGAGTTGTTTAGGCGAGAATGTATGTGTTTACAGCTCACAAGCTCCATCGGTTATTAAACATAGCGTCTGTTTAGAAAAAAAAGGTCCCAACGTTTTCGGAGATTTGGCGATGCCCATGTACATGCCTTATGTACCGGCCTAACGCAGCCTCATCGCGGAAAGATTTTCTGAAAACTGCCGCTAGCTGTGATGTCTGTAATTGTTAAAACAGCGAAGGTATTATATTTTGGTTATTTCTAATCTTCTTTGGTATATTACGGTTATAGTATAATATCGCGGCTGTGTGACGCATCCTGTACTCTGCATTCCAGACTCTTTGGTGGATGTTGATGTTTATTTTAAAGTTTTTTTTCTTTTTTTTTCTTTGATGTTACCTAGACAAGGCAGTGTCTTCCCACCTGGGAGTTTCTCCAGCATACTGATTTTGTCATGTTTTGTCCTCATCTGTTAAATTTTTGAAAACAACAGTTTTTTCAGCCCACATTTTAATAATCAATAATATAAAAAAAATGTTTAATTGTTCTTGTTCTTAAATTTATATTAAAGTAAATGAAATCATAATAGGTAAAACAGTAAAATAAATAGTTTAATGGTTTAAATAGTTAAAAAATATTAAGATGGGGAATGCTTAATGTCATGTGGGCATTATAAGACTGAAAAAATGCTTTATTAATTGTGGGCTATTTTTGTTTATCTACAATATTTGTTTATTTAATTTAAATCAGGTTTGGGCTCGGGATTGAGCTGCCACCGTAATTCTTCTCTTTAATTTCCTACGTAGTCTAATCAGCGCTTTTTGAGAGTGCGGAGGAATTTTGTTGTACTAAATAATATTTATGCCGTATAATCAGGGGCTCTTATTCCTACTTATCCTGGGATGTTTTTCTTTTAGTGTTACTGTGTGTGCTTTACAATCTCAGACAACAATTAAATGCAAATAATTCACCCCCCAGGTGTGAATCAGCTGTTCTCGTCTATACATTCAGAGAAACTGAAATGAACCTCTCCCCACTTGAAGACCCTCTTGGATCTGAGGCTCTTCTAAAGAACTGCAGTGCTCCAGGCCTCTTCTTAAATTTGTGTAAATTTTAAATCTTCTGGATTCTAGATCCTAAAATTGACATTGTTAACGTATTTAATTCATGGAATGGAAGAAATTGTGATTTTCCTTATCATAACATACGTTACCTCTACACACAATAAGTTTCTTTGGTATGCTTATAAAATGTTTTAATTTGAGATTTTATCTAAAAATATATAATAAGAAGAAAAAGAAGAAGAAGAAACCAAATAAAATGATTCCATTTGTATTTTCCATTTGTAAAAAAGCATAAAAATCATGGGTTGTGTATCGAGTGATTAAAAACAATATTTCCTTATAATATGGTATAATATGGAAACTTTCCATTTCTTCCATTCCAGTCATTAAAAAACAGTAACAATGTCAATTTTGGAATCCACAGAAGGTCAGTGGTCCAAGCACAACGTAATAATCTTTCTATGATAAAATGACTCTTCAGTTTTAAATAATCATTCAATGCTGAACACAAACAGCATAAAAGCATTATAATAATAACCAGAATAATAATTATGCTTTTTTTGCTGTTTGTGTCCAGCATTGAATAATTATTTGATCATGAATGGCTGAAATAAAGCTCCTCACATCGCGTGCGCTTTTACTTTTAAAAACTGAAGTGTTTATACAGCAAGTATATATTTGTGCTCTGTTGTTTTCCTGGGGTACTGATTTTACATTTTGTTTGCTTTGCAAAAGTCGCCCCTCTTTATGATAGATGAATATTATGACTGAAACAAAGCTGCTCCTATCGGCTCTTAGCGGCAGAGAGATGAAAAGTGCAAAATGAAAGCGTGAACCAAAAACAGCAGTTACATTTTATTCATAAAATACTCTGATTACAAACAACAACACGGCACAATGCATGTGTGTGAATGGCTGAAATGTGGTTGTGAATAAGCCTTTTAGCGAATGTAAAATGTTCGCGTGAACCCACGGTGTGCGTGTGCGCTCTTTCACTTTGCCGAGTTTTGATCAAAATGCAGACGAACGCGCGCAATCCATCCCGAGAAATACAACAAACACAAATCAAATTTATACTCGCTAAATAAGCGATGTGAAACGTACGCTTTATTTCAGTCATAATATACTAACATATTTTTGCTGTGTAGTGGACCGCGCGTGCATAGCCTCTCGCGGGCGAGCCTTTCTCTAAACACGCCGTTTTAACGGAGGTAGGGTTAAGAAAGTGAAGTGAAGTAAAGTGAGGGGGCTATGAAGGTGATCATGTCATCTCGTCATCTCCGCAGCAGTGGATGCGCCAGTCATTCACGTTTCCTATGAATTACATAATCCATAATTACATAAAACATAATATTTTTCCATTAGTTTATATTAAAGCAGACATTTTGCTTTCTGTAAGTATATATTTTTCACGTCTGTGAGGCGAGTATACACGGCGTTTCGGTTTATTTTCTGACGCGCTTAAGTTCACTGAAACCGATACAGAATAGCGCTGTATCCCTGTTTGCTTTCATTATTTTACAACATCATAACGTTTTGTCATCATTGTGCGTGCACTTAAATAAAAGTAAAGTCTTATAAAGGCTATGTAGCTTATATAGGTTAATTATATAGTTTTTGCCCATTAATCTGACAACACCTGTGACTCACCCACATTTCCTGATACACACAGCCAGAGTTTTCTGGTTACGCGAGTGTTACACATAATAAAATATAAAGGCTCACTGTGTTAACATTTACTTTGCTTAAATTCGATGAAACTAAGAAACCCCTATATTAAAGTTCTAAATTTGTACTGTAATTTTAGTACTGTGATGATAAATTCGTTTAATGTTTTACTTGTATTTTATAAGGTTTTTGGCGGCGGTGATACAGCGCAACGGGGGTGCTGGGATGTGAAAATGTAATTTGTTAAAATGTTTTTATTATTTATTAATTAGAATTATGATGATCATAACAGCCTACTGCATTTAATTCTTATAATAAGGCAAAAACACATCGACATCTGCTGACGCAGTAGCACGGCCTGACAATGTTTTAATTTTATGGTAATTAATTTTCGTTTATTTTAGGTAATAAATCTACTACAAATTTAATGAACACAAAAATATAAGATGACAAAAAGAAAACCTACATGCGTAGCATTTCTAATTTCATTTACACATGATAAAATCTAATGGCTCCCATGTTAACACTTACTTCGATTAAATTTTATCCTAATAAGATATAATTGAATTAAAATTCTACATTTGTACTGTAATTTTAGTTCTGTGATTATGAATTCGTTTAACTACAATGTTTCACTTGATTTTTATCCGCTACTACGTGCAGCTCTAAAGGAGCTGCGGCTCATTAATCCTGCAGAGAATGAACTGATGCCCGAGGAGTCATTCTATAGTTATATAGCGCCACTCAGCAGTAAAAGCCAGCAAACGCACAAACCCAAATGCCGCCAAGCGCCGCAGTAAAACCAGAATACCGCTTGAGTAACATCTGTACACTAAGTTAATTCTACTCTCTTCCTCTTGAATATGATCTTAAGGTGCTAACTCTCCCTCTCTCTCTCTCTCTACATGCGCTGGGTGTGATGAGACGTGTGTAAGACTGTTTGGCGTCTTGCCGAGTTTAGACAGACTGTCCATTTTTTCACCACTTTTCTTTTCTTAGTGAATGTTGTTAGCAAAATGGAGCTAATAGATTGGCGTGAGAGAGAGTGGGCAGGGCACCATGGCCTCTGAGTTTAGTGTGGAGACTTTGTCTCTCCGATATGGCGTTAGGTGTGTGCTGGGGGACGGTGTACAGGTAGAGGAGGTGCTGTTAGTGGTGGGAGAGCAGGTCGGGTGTGGGAGTATCTACTCTGCCTCCGAGATAAACAAGGCAATGATTGTGTTTCTCACAAATATGAATCTTGTGAGCTCGATAATAAAGACTGGAATTAGTGTGAGAGGATCCACGGTACACAGTTACCCCGCTGTCTGTCCCTGCGTCGTGAGTGATGATCTCTAACGTGCCCCCATTTATTAAGGCAAGGCAATAATGAAGGAGCTGACCCACTTTGGAAAGTTCGTCTGTCCTATGAGAGCTATCCCACTCAGGTGTAAGAGCTCCAACATGAGACACATTTTGGGACACAAATTTTAATGGTTTTAAATAACCAAGAACAGACATTAAATGTAGAGTTTTTAAGTGTAAAGAGGGGAACAGCAGTCATTGCCACCAAGAAGTGGCTGAGGTGTTTTGAGTATGGGGACGTAGGACATAGAAGGCTAAACTGTCCACACGGAGCTGTGCTTGAACCTGAGGGTCGAACACCCTGAACACACCGCACCCGGCGCTGACACCAACACTGACACCACTCTAAACAGTGCAAGTACAGAATCCACCACTGACAGTGACCCTGTCCCTAATGCTGACTCCGCCCACAATGTCTGCAATGGAGAGAAACAGGAGCAACAGACCAGCACATCTCCATCGACACCCAAAGAAACACAGACAGAAAACACTGCAGCTAAACCCAGAAAAAAAAGAGAGGAGACTCCCACTACAGAACATACTAATGAACCCACTACCACCATCACCAAGAGAAAACACAAAGTGAGACTCTGAGTGCAGCAGCACAGGATAGTGAGGGAGCAGCAAACACACACACACACACACACACCCCTATGGACATTGAGGAACAAGCAAACCCCTTTTTCTTGGAGCAACTAAATCACTTGCAGATGCCGGAAGTAAAAAAAAAAGACGCTTAGTAAAAACACTACTACAAAGTACGGAGAAAAAAAAAAGTCCACTGTCACTTAGGAGAACAGAGACAGTAATTTGTATATTAATAATTTGTATATATATCTATAATCTCACAATAAAGAGTGTATAAAACTCTCTCTCTGTCTCTCTCTCTAACACCTCCTGGTTCGTCTCTGGATGAACATCTGTACAACTTCCACTCTTTGTTCTTCAGGATTTCACCAGGACGTGTTAAAATGGTTCATGTCCTTTTTGGGATCAGAGGTTCATACCACCAGGCGTTTGGCTAAACATATAAATACTCAAAGTCTTTACCTTTCTGACAAACAAAGTGTGTGTTTGTGTGTGTACGTATATGACTGTGTCTTTCCTGGAGTCAGTAAGATTATCGAGCACAGCGGACAAACCAAGAGACTCGTTTATTTAAATACGAAACTTTTAAACTTTACACACACACACACACACACACACACACACACACACACACACACACACACAATGTTACAGTCAGAGATTCACATCATGACCATGAACACTGCAGCAAAATTTTCCTTTTTAATGATTTCTTTACCCCGGTCCAAAATAAACTAAATCTTGTGATAATTTGTCTGATTTTCTTTTTATGTAAACTGTGTGTGTGTGTGTGTGTGTGTGTGAGAGAGAGAGAGTGAGAGAGATGTCAGTGTTCTGATGTATCATCATTTCTCTCCCAGACTGTGTTGGTGTGGTCTGACAGATGAAAGCTGTAGATTTCTGTCCTCAGTTCTCAGCTCAAACTCCTCCAGTTTGAGAGAACTGGACCTGAGTTACAATAACCTGCAGGATTCAGGAGTGAAGCTGCTCTCTGCTGGACTGGAGAATCCACACTGTACACTGGAGACACTGAGGTCAGATCATCACTTTCACATTCTGTTTATCTGATTGTCATTATTATAGTATAAACCTAATAATAGTCAAATGTAGAGCAACAAGTCTGATGTAGAACAAGAGACTGAGAAAATATTAAACATTTTAAATATAAATTTAATGATCAGTGATACATTTAATTCTGTTCTAATGTTCTAATTGTTAATAATCAGGTTAAACTACACAATTAACTCACATGTTTTATTTATTTTACCTGAAAATGCATTCTGGGTACAGAAGATCAAATAGAGTGTATGTACCCCTCTACAGGTGCATTGTGGGATGTCTGTAGATTAATTTATACACTTAGGTGTAAAATACTAAATCCTTAAATAACTACTTAAAATAATTAACCAGCGGTCAGGTCCACATGTGTAATGTCTCGTCAAGAGAATCCCAAATCTCAGGAAACACACTAGAGGAGGCAAAGTTTTATTTATTTAAAGTGTGTGTGTGTGTGTAAGTGTGTGTGTGTGTGTGTGTGTGAGAGAGTGAGTGAGTGTGTGTGCTCTTTGTTGGTTGTGTATCTGGTTAGTTTGTGGAGTTTTGGTTATCTGTCCTTGAGGGTTTGTGACTGCAGTCGCTCAATAGTTCAAGACTAGAATTTCCTACATTTTACTTGAGCCTCAATTAACAAAACTGGACTCTACACTCTAAAAAAAAAAATAAAACTGTGGTTTACTAATTCATACTGCTCTATCACATTAACATGTTACACTTAGTTTATTTTTAAACTATATTTACCCTTTACTCGAGGAGTCTATCTATATCACATCAAAATATAAACAAAGCATCAATACAAACGTTACCATTTAAATTAAACATTCATTTGCCAAATTTAACAAGACATAAAGTCTAAACTCAACCTGGTTTACTTTGCAAATCACACGTAACAAGATCATAAAAACAGTGAGCTGAATTGATTTTATTAGTAAACAGTCTCACAATCAATACCCAATCAATACATCTCACACAGGCATTATACAGTTAATATGTGGAATGTAGACTTTTGTATTAGAATCTACTGAGTCACATTTTACATCTGAAAGATTGCACACCTTCACACTTTTCCGTTTCCTGCAAACTGTGGGATCCATACAAGTGTGTGTACAGGCCTTCTTAGGTCTTAAAGGAGCAAAGAAAGTCTAAATGAAGACAGGACACTGAATATCCATGACCAAAGGTACCATGTTTCACTCCATAATGATTGAAATTCCTTTTGATGATGTGACAAATGTGCAGAGCTTACACTGCCATCCCATCAGCAGGCACCTAAAAGAGGAACGTCTCGGGTTATTTTGTTGTAACCCTGTTCCCTGAAAAGGCGGGAACGAAATGCTGCGTGAAAACGCTATGGGAATATCTTTTCGTGTTGCCGGTTGTGAAGCATGTGTGTACCAAACACGCCAAATTTTGGCTTATATAACCTCGGTCAGGTGACGTCATCTGATTAGATGCACCTGCAGGTTATAAATAGGAGTGAGCCGGCAACATTCCTCAGATTGATTGTCTGAACGGACGTCCGGTCACGTGGGCAGTGCGGCATTGGGACGCAGCATCTCGTTCCCGCCTTTTCAGGGAACAGGGTTACAACAAAGTAACCCGAGACGTTCCCTTTCAAAGGCTACACTCGATGCTGCGTGAAAACGCTATGGGAACGAGAGTACCAACGTCGCAGCACTGCGAGTGGCTGGACCCCGCATTGTGTAGCGTGTGCGCACAAGGCTGAGAGGTCTCAGAACTATGTCTGGGAAGCTGACTCGAGGACCCGTGAGCCCGGAGTGACAGGAACATCCAGACTATAAAATCTAATAAATGTGTGCGGAGATGACCAGCCCGCCGCGTCACACACTTGTTGCAGGGGAATACCTCTTGCTAGTGCAATAGATGAAGCAATCCCCCTGGTTGAATGAGCCCTGATTCCTAGAGGCGAAGTGAGCCCACGCGCCTCATAGGAGAGAGCAATAGCATCTCTCACCCAATGTGACATGGTCTGCGTAGTAGCGGCCGCCCCCCGGTTGCGGCCTCCATAGCAAATAAAGAGCTGCTCTGATCTACGCCACTGGCAGGTGCGGTGGACGTAAATCCGAAGAGCACGTACTGGACATAATAGGTGAAGTTTCTCCTGCTCCGAAGCTGTAAAAGGCGGAGGACAGAAGGCTTCAAGAACAACAGGGTGCATGTTTGAAAATGGAACTTTCGGAAGATAGTTCGGGTGAGGATGCAGAATGGCCTTGACTAGCCCAGGGGCAAAGTCCAGGCAGGATGGGGAGACTGACAAGGCGCACAGATCCCCAATCCTCTTGAGAGAGGTAATGGCCATAAGAAAAACCATCTTAAGAGTCAGAAGCCTGTCCGGCGCTGACTCTAGTGGTTCGAAAGGAGTGTCAATTAGACCTTCGAGCACGATAGATAAATCCCATGAAGGGGTCGTGGCTCTAGTGGGTGGCCTCAACCGTTTAGCTCCACGAATAAAACGGGCAACTAAAGGGTGTTTTCCCACAGTAATCCCCTCGATTGGAACGTGGCAGGCTGAGATAGCGGCCACTTACGTCCTAAGGGTACTAGGGCACAAGCCCGAGGACAACTTATCTTGCAGGAACTTCAGCACTGAAACAATTTGGCAGTGGACTAGGTCTACCTGCTTCGTCATGCACCAACTTTCAAAAACATTCCATTTGAGGGCATAAGCTTTTCTAGTGGAGGGAGCTCTAGCGGCTAGAATAGTGTCAATAACGCTGGCTGGGAGACCAGCTTGACTTAGTTGACTTAGCCAAACGTGAAGGTTCCAAAGCTCCGGTCGGGGATGAAATATTGTCCCCTGCGCCTGAGACAGAAGATCCCTCCTGACTGGAATCATCCAAGGTGAGCCATCGAGGAGAGATATTAGATCGGAGAACCATACTCTGGCCGGCCAACGGGGCGCTATCAGTAAGAGGCGCAAACCGTGTTGACGGACCCTCGCCAAGACTCCCGGGAGCAGAGATATTGGTGGAAACGCATAAAGACGTAAATTGGGCCACGTATGGGCCATTGCGTCCAGACCCAGGGGAGCTGGATGAGTCAGAGAGTAGTAGAGAGGACATTGTGCTGTCTCTTGGGAGGCAAAGAGGTCCACCTCTGCTGTAAAGAATCTTTCCCAGATTTGGCTGACTATGTCGGGGTGAAGTTTCCATTCCCCATTTATCACAGCTTGTCTGGACAGTAAATCTGCTCCCACATTCATGTGCCCTGGAATGTAAATCGCCCTGAGGGACAGGAACTTGTCCTGTGCCCAAAACAGAACCTGATGCGCTAGCTCGTTCAAGCGGCATGAGTGCAGTCCGCCCTGGCGATTTATGTAGGAGACTACCGATGTATTGTCCACCCGCACTAGAACATGGTAGCCTCTCAGCTGCTGGAGGAAGTGCTGTAGGGCCAAAAATAAAGCCATCATTTCGAGGCAATTGATGTGCCATGCGAGAAGATGACCTCTCCAGCGCCCTTGAGCTGGACGGCCATCCAAGACCGCACCCCAGCCGGTAAGGGAAGCATCTGTCGTTAGCATTTTGCGACGACAAGACGGACCTAGAGTGGGACCCAAGGTGAGAAACTGGGGTCTGAACCACATAGAAAGGGTACGATGTCCTTCGAGCGTAACCCTTATTCGCCTTCGGTGATTGGCCCTTGTATGAAATCCCCTGGCTCTTAGCCACAACTGAAAAGCTCTCATGTGCAGAAGGCCCAAAGGTATCACCGTGGATGCAGCTGCCATGAGGCCTAAACATTTTTGAAAGTGATAAAGTCACTTCCTGGTCTAGTCTAAGACAATTGTGCCCGCATAGTGATCGAATCCCATCTGACACCCAAGTATGTTGTCCTCTGAGCCGGAACGAGAACGTTTTTGGTAGCGTTGAGTCTCAATCCCAGCAAATGAAGATGAGCTAGGACGACATCGCGATGTGGGAGCGCTAGCTGCTGAGACTGGGACAGGATTAGCCAGTCGTCTATGTAATTGAGAATACGGATGCCCTGGAGTCGCAAGGGAGCCAGGACAGCATCCATACATTTTGTATATGTGCGGGTTGACAGAGCTAGACCGAATGGAAGAACCTGATACTGGTAAGCTTCTCCCCCGAAAGCGAACCTCAGGAACTTCCTGTGTTGTGGCAAAACTTTTATGTGGAAGTATGCGTCCTTTAAATCTATCGTCACGAACCAATCTTCTGGTTGGATTTGCGAGACAATCATATTGATGGTTAACATCTTGAATCTGTACTTTTTGAGATAGCGGTTCAACCCGCGAAGATCCAAAATCGGACGCAGCCCCCCGCCTTTCTTGGGAACCAGAAAGTAGCGACTGTAGTAGCCTGACTCCCTGTCTGGAGGAGGAACCTGTTCTATGGCTTCCTTCTCCAGCAACGCCTGGAGTTCGGAGTTTAGCAGATGCGCTCTCTCCGGTATCATGGAAGTGTAGACCACGCCGTTGAAACGCGGAGGGCGATGAGCAAACTGAATCCTGTAGCCTTTCTCTACAGTTTTTAGCACCCAGCGAGATATGCCTGGCAGTAGCTTCCACGCTGCCAGTTTCTCCGAAAGGGGTACAAGTTTTAGTGCGCGGGGGGGTGTTAGTGGTTCGGCATCCTGGAATATAGCAGGATAAAACCGAGGCACTAACATATCTCTGGAGGTCGGTGAGGTCCGAAACACCAGAGGCGGCGGAAACTGAACACCGACCCCCTGGGGGTGTCCGGGGGGGCATGCTCTTATAGGAAAGAGAGTTGAGTGCCGTTCCCCGGGGGGGATCACCCCCACAGTCCTGGGCACGTAGGCTTCAGGACTTAGTCTTTGAAAAGAAGACAGTGCGGCGATCTGATCTTTTGGAGCAGCCTGTTGGGGGCGACGAGCCGTACCCCAGTCCTTACGGGGGGGTGCCCGGCTGCTGACGCTCTCTTTCTGTGCCTCTCGCCTGGTGAGATTCAGATCTGGCCGAGGCTGGGTGGCCGAGGGCCTCGACTCTTGAGCACGGCGTGGGAGAAATTTCCCAAAAGCCTGTTCATACAATTTAGCTTCTCGGAACCTAGTGGCGACGGAATGCACAGCGTCGCCAGATAGGCTGGAAGGTGAGACAGGGGCATCAAGGAGGAATCTTCTATCCTTGTCCTTGATGCCTGTCAGGTTTAACCACAGGTGCCTTTCAGCGGTCACCAAGGAGGCCATGGAACGGCCGATTGCACGGGCTGTCTGTTTAGTCGCACGCAGGGATAAATCAGTAGCCCGGCGTAATTCATTGAATGCGTCATGATTCAGTGTGCCGCTCGTGCTCAAATCTTTCAGCAGATCAGCCTGATACGCCTGCAAAACCGCCATGGTGTGCAAGGAAGCGCCGGCCTGACCTGCTGCTTGGAACGCTTTCCCTACCAGGGTAGAAGAAGTTCTACACGGCTTGGAGGGAAGTGTTGGTTTCTTTAATGAGGATGATGTTCCAGGAGAGAGATAGCCCGCAAGCGTCTCTTCTATCTGGGGCATCACCACATAACCTCGTGCTTTTGCATCAACGATGTTCGAATAAAACGAAGTCGATTGTACAAAAATACGGGAAGAAAAAGGATTTCTCCAAGAACGAGATAACTCGTTGTGGAGGTCATCAAAAAATGGGAGAGAGCGGTGTTTTGGCCCCATCTCCTGGCCACCCGACAGAAATCTGTCATCTAATTTAGATTGTTTTGGGTGAACCTGCTCCTGTGGCCAGTCAATATGCAGTCGTTCGACTGCACGCGTTATAACTTCGAGCAATTCCTCATATTCTCTTTCATCTTTTGAGGAGCGTTCTGAGGAAGCAACTTCCATTTCCACAGAAGCAGGAGAACGAGTCTCTTCAACACACCCGCGAGAAGCACCGGAGTGCGCTCGTGAAGTGGAAGGAGAGACATCGGGATCGGGGGAGAGGGCGAGAGAAAGGAGGGACTCCGTCTCTCGCTCCTCGGCCAGATCTGCTTGTGATCCCCATGAGTGCAGCGCGGCTCGTGGTTCCCTAAAGAACGTGAGACGCGCGCGAAGAAGCTTCATGGGGAGAAGATCACAGTGCTCACACTCTCCATTAAGCCCTTTGAGAGCGTGCTTTTCACCCAAACATTCGAAGCAGAATGTGTGCATATCGCCCTCCGAAAGGAAATTTTCACAAGGAGGGGGACATCTAGTTCTAAACTCCGCCATAATAACTGGTGAGTTTTATAGATTTAATTCTGCTTATTTTTGTTATGCTTGCTGACACACACGCGCACAATGCGGTGAAAAAAAAAGATCTGAGGAATGTTGCCGGCTCACTCCTATTTATAACCTGCAGGTGCATCTAATCAGATGACGTCACCTGACCGAGGTTATATAAGCCAAAATTTGGCGTGTTTTGTACACACATGCTTCACAACCGGCAACACGAAAAGATATTCCCATAGCGTTTTCACGCAGCATCGAGTGTAGCCTTTGAAAGGGAACAATGGTATACAAGTAAGTTCAAGTGTGACTGTTACTATAAAGCATAGCAGGCATACTTTCTGGACCAATATACATCATAATACGATTGGTGTTCAATTCAAAATGGGACTTGTGATGATAGTCATATACACTCATATATATATATATATATATATATATATATATACACAGCGGTGTGAAAAACTATTTGCCCCCTTCCTGATTTCTTATTCTTTTGCATGTTTGTCACACAAAATGTTTTGATAATCAAACACATTTAACTATTAGTCAAAGATAACACAAGTAAACACAAAATGCAGTTTTTAAATGATGGTTTTTATTAGGGATGCACCGAAATTTCGGCCGCCGAAAATTTTCGGCCGAAATAGCATATCGGTTTCGGCCGAAACGTAAGAAAGCGCCGAAAAAAAAGCCGAAATTGTCGCCACGCCTCTCCCATCCTCCCGTCTCGTTCGCGCTGTCATTACGCATCAAACACGGAGTATGTCGGCGGTTTGGAAGCACTTGGAAGCAAGTTTTGTTATTGTTAAACAGCCTTATTACTGTTATTTATTATCAATAAAAGTTTGATTGCTTAATTAATTTGTAGTTTTTTTAATACAAACAAAAAGAAAATATTTTAAATTTGTTTTTTAATGAAGCCATTTTCGGTTTCGGTATCGGTTTTCGGCCAAGTGCATCCAAAAATTTCGGTTTCGTTTTCGGCCCAGAATTTTCATTTCGGTGCATCCCTAGTTTTTATTATTTAGGGAGAAAAAAAATCCAAACCTACATGGCCCTGTGTGAAAAAGTAATTGCCCCCTGAACCTAATAACTGGTTGGGCCACCCTTAGCAGCAATAACTGCAATCAAGCGTTTGCGATAACTTGCAACGAGTCTTTTACAGCGCTCTGGAGGAATTCTGGCCCACTTATCTTTTCAGAATTGTTGTAATTCAGCTTTATTTGAGGGTTTTCTGGCATGAACCGCCCTTTTAAGGTCATGCCACAACATCTCAATAGGATTCAGGTCAGGACTTTGACTAGGCCACTCCAAAGTCTTCATTTTGTTTTTCTTCAGCCATTCAGAGGTGGATTTGCTGGTGTGTTTTGGGTCATTGTCCTGCTGCAGCACCCAAGATCGCTTCAGCTTGAGTTGACGAACAGATGGCCGGACATTCTCCTTCAGGATTTTTTGGTAGACAGTAGAATTCATGGTTCCATCTATCACAGCAAGCCTTCCAGGTCCTGAAGCAGCAAAACAACCCCAGACCATCACACTACCACCACCATATTTTACTGTTGGTATGATGTTCTTTTTTTGAAATGCTGTGTTACTTTTACGCCAGATGTAACGGGACACGCACCTTCCAAAAAGTTCAACTTTTGTCTCGTCGGTCCACAAGGTATTTTCCCAAAAGTCTTGGCAATCATTGAGATGTTTTTTTAGCAAAATTGAGACGAGCCTTAATGTTCTTTTTGCTTAAAAGTGTTTGCGCCTTGGAAATCTGCCATGTAGGCCGTTTTTGCCCAGTCTCTTTCTTATGGTGGAGTCGTGAACACTGACCTTAATTGAGGCAAGTGAGGCCTGCAGTTCTTTAGATGTTGTCCTGGAGTCTTTTGTGGCCTCTCGGATGAGTTGTCTCTGCGCTCTCGGGGTAATTTTGGTCGGCCGGCCACTCCTGGGAAGGTTCACCACTGTTCCATGTTTTTGCCATTTGTGGATAATGGCTCTCACTGTGGTTCGCTGGAGTCCCAAAGCTTTAGAAATGGCTTTATAACCTTTACCAGACTGACAGATCTCAATTAATTTTGTTCTCATTTGTTCCTTTGGATCTTGGCATGATGTCTAGCTTTTAAGGTGCTTTTGGTCTACTTCTCTGTGTCAGGTAGCTCCTATTTAAGTGATTTCTTGATTGAAACAGGTGTGGCAGTAATCAGGCCTGGGGATGACTGCAGAAATTGAACTCAGGTGTGATAAACCACAGTTAAGTTATTTTTTAACAAGGGGGGCAATCACTTTTTCACACAGGGCCATGTAGGTTTGGAGTTTTTTTTCTCCCTTAATAACGTAAACCTTCATTTAAAAACTGCATTTTGTGTTCAATTATGTTATCTTTGACTAATAGTTAACGGTTTTTGATGAGCAGAAACATTTAAGTGTGACAAACATGCAAAAGAATAAGAAATCAGGAAGGGGGCAAAAAGTTTTTCACACCACTGTTTATATATATATATATATATATATATATATATATATATATATATGAAATACTTTTCAAATAAAATCGCTATTACTTGACCCTGAAGTTTAGTTTAGCACACAAAAAACAAAAAAAAAAACCCTTTCTGGTAAATCAACTACATATGTAGTTTATTTACAGTAATTCATAAAAAAAAAAAAAAAAACAGGTAATTTTTAAAGTTTCAGGTTAATTTTAGATAAAAAAAAGAACTCTCATGACAAGTGTGTGTATGCACTTTAAATATACAGTAAACAATAAACGCTGCCTTTTGCAAAGTAAAAGTGCGTGCTGTTGATCAAAAGGCTGATAAAAGCGCATGCAGATATGAGCAGATTTATTGATAAAACTGCAGACATACTCCCTCTGAAATGCAACAATTAATATATATTTAGCAAAAAAAGAAATGTCCCTTTTTCAGGACTGTGTATTTCAACAATAATGTAAAAATCCAAATAACTTTACAGATCTTCATTGTAAAGGGTTTAAACAATGTTTTTCATGCATGTTCAACTAGCCATAATCAATTAATTAACATGCACCTGTGGAATGGTCGTTAAGACCTTAACAGCTTACAGAAAGTAGCAATTTAAGGTCACAGTTCTAAAAACGCAGGACACTAAAGAGACTTGTCTACCGACTGTGAAAAACACCCAAAGAAAGATGCCCAGGGTCTCTGCTCATCTGCGTGAACGTGCATTAGGCATGCTGCAGGGAGGCATGAGGACTGCTGATGTGGCTAGGGCGATAAATCGCCATGTCCGCACCTTGAGACGCCTAAGACGGCGCTACGGGGAGACAGGAAGGACAGCTGATCATCCTCGCAGTGGAAAACCACAAGTAACAACACCTGCACAGGATCGGTACATCCAAATATCACACCTGCGTGACAGGTACAGGATGGCCACAACAACTGCCCGAGTCACACCAGGAACACACAATCCCTCCATCAGTGCTCAGACTGTCCGCAATAGGCAGTCCATGAGAAGAAGAGTTGCAGTACTTCACACCAGTTGCAGCTGGTGGCCACACCAGATACTGACTGGTACTTTTGATTTTGAGCCTCCCTTCATTCAGGGACACATTGTAAAACATTTTTAGTTTATGTCTTATGGTGTTGACTCTTTTAGTGTTCATACAAATATTTACACATTAAGTTTACTGAAAGTAAAAACAGTTGAAAGTCAGAGGACATTTCTTTTTTTGCTGAGTATACATACAGGTCCTTCTCAAAAAATTTGCATATTGTGATAAAGTTCATTATTTTCTGTAATGTACTGATAAACATTAGACTTTCATATATTTTAGATTCATTACACACAACTGAAGTAGTTCAAGCCTTTTAATTGTTTTAATATTGATGATTTTGGCATACAGCTCATGAAAACCCAAAAGTCCTATCTCAAAAAATTTGCATATTTCATCCGACCAATAAAAGAAAAGTGTTTTTAATACAAAAAAAAGTCAACCTTCAAATAATTATGTTCAGTTATGCACTCAATACTTTTTGGGAATTTTTGGGAACATTTGGGAATGACTGCTTCAATGCGGCGTGGCATGGAGGCAATCAGCCTGTGGCACTGCTGAGGTGTTATGGAGGCCCAGGATGCTCATCCAGAGTGTTGGGTCTTGCGTCTCTCAACTTTCTCTTCACAATATCCCACAGATTCTCAATGGGGTTCAGGTCGGGAGAGTTGGCCGGCCAATTGAGCACAGTAATACCATAGTCAGTAAACCATTTACCTGTGGTTTTGGCACTGTGAGCAGCAGCCAGGTCATGCTGAAAAATGAAATATTCATTCAAATTCAAATTTTATTTGTCACATACACAGTCATACACAGTACGAAATGTAGTGAAATGCTTATACGACTGCCAGTGACCCTAAAAGAGAATTAAAGTTTACAAATAAGAAATAAATATGAATAAAAGAAATACGATAGAAAATTAAATAGAAAAATTAAATTAAACTAGGAAAAATAGAACTAAAAATAAAAATAGAAATATGATGTACATAAAAATAGAAATATACTGTACAATTTGAAATATACTGTACTGGGTGTGCAAATATGCATAGAACAAAGTGTCTTTGTGCAGAGGTTATTAAAGTGTCTTTGTGCACTGGTCCAGGATGTAAACGTAAACATGTAGTGTAGTTGTGAAGGTAGGAGTGCAAAGTTATTAAAGTGTCTTTGTGCAATGGTCCAGGATGTAAACGTACAACATGTAGTGTAGATATGAAGGAAGGTGTGCGTGTAATTGTCCATAGTGTCCATGGATGTAAAAAGATTGATTGATTTGGTCAATTATGAAAAGATTGTGTTAGTTCTGCATAGTGCTGTGGTTGTGGTTGAGAGACCTTATCGCCTGCGGGAAGAAGCTCCTCCTCAGTCTCTCCGATATTAACCCTGCCCTTGGGTTTTAATGATATTAAAATAATTAAAAGGCTTGAACTACTTCAGTTGTGTGTACAGATGGAGCCACGCCAAATAGCCGCGACCGTGCGAATGGCGTGCGAATGGCGTATGGCTGCCCTATGCACGCCGTAATCCCCCCTCCTTTTCCTTCGAGAAAGGCGTGTCAAGATTTCACAGTAAACATGCCCATTCAAGCCCTATTTATGCATTTACCTGGTTCTTCGTTCTCAAGGACACGTTAACACAAGCCAGCAATTTAGCTGCACTGAGTTGCAATCACGTTATTTTAACAACCCACCCCCTCCGAACTGACGCTACCAAACTGCACTAGAGAATGAAGATTGGACTATTCGCGGTAAGTGGTGTTTTAATTTATATATTTTTTTGGGATTAGTTTACAGTTTATTTCTCTGTTTAGTTTTTTATTGGCCGTTTTGAAAATTACTGGCAGCACCAGCAGCGGTCAGATGTGACCTTAGATAACTTAATGATCTGTTTACCAAGTCTGGAGTTAACATTACAGCTTACTGTCAGTGTCACAAACTCACAATGTCACTTATCTTTAACTAAAAAAGACACTAAAGCTTCGAAAATACTATTAAATGCCCCTATTACAAAGGCTGCACTACTGGATGAAGAGTGTTTGTACTCTATAAAAATGCCTTTAGAGTCTGACCGCGTGTTGTCTGAATAAATTCAGCATTTATTTATTCTTTGGGTAAGAGTTAATCTGCAGGTTATTTCTGTGAATATAATGTGATGCAGTTTATGAAGGACACAAGCTGAGGATAGATGTACAGGAGCTAGCGAGCTAAATGCTCATAACCGGGTTTATATTTTTCTCAGTTTGGCTGTGACTTTGCGCGGTAGCGCGAGCGCTTAGTAAACGAGCTGGATAAAAACTCTGAGGTGTTTCAGTTAAGGAGTGGGGGAGGGAAGGTGTGTGGGGAGGTGTGGGGGGCTTCAGTACTCGGAAAGTTATAGTTTGGCTTCAGAGATGAACTAATATATACAAGTGTTATATCGCTTAACTTATTTGTATGAAAAGCGCATTAAGTAAATTTTCGGTTAATTTAATGCAGACGATAATACAGACAGACAGTGGTTAACGTTAACAAAGTTCACTGGTTAAAGTTAGCACAGGCAGTTTATTTACATTCCAGAATTCCCGAAAAAAAAAACAAAAAAAACAGTATTTTACAGACTCTGTGGTGTAGGTTTACTAATAATTTTTTATATTTATTACAACTAGATATTCTGTAATGTTTATTTATCTTTGTCTTCACTAAATTCTCCTGTTGTCTTTAATCAGAGCTCTGCTGTGGAGGATTGGGGGGTCAGACGGATGATGGTTGGCCTTTTGGAGCTACTGGAGGAGCCTGAACAAGCTGTTGAGGGAGCTGTAGGAGAGATGACGTCACAGTGCAACAGCTTTAGAATGATGTTTGGTCAGGTCTACTGTATATTCTGAACATAAAATTGCAAAACGTCTGATACTTTAGAGGGAAAACAAAGAATTAAACAGTTCCATCTTTAATATTAAAAAATATATATATTTAAATATAAAAGAACCAGATAGAGCATGAAATGCAGCTGGTGTTATCCGGGTATTTTAATGACCTTTAAGCAAAAATTAAACATGTATTTACCTGTTTTATACAAATTACTGTTTTACCTTTGACTAGTTTTGGAAGAATACATTTTATTTTTTAAAGTCATGTATGCGTGTTTTAATTGTTGGGGATTGTTTGGGTATTTAAAAATACATTTACTTGAACCAACAACTTCAATGTGCAAAAAATGGGAACCAACGTTGTTTTAAATAGTCAAAGAGTTGGGCTAATAATAATAATGATAATAATAATAATAAATTATTATTATTGTTAATAATAATAATTATATTATTACTGGTCATAGAAACAAATGAAAACAACAGTTAAACACTTGATCATATGTATCTGTGCTAGTTTGTGTTTAAGGGGGAGGGGTTTTTTAGACTTGCAAATGTTCGTGTTAAACCAACGGAGAAATGCAGGAGCGTGCGCGCACACGCACACCTCTCCACAAACGCTTTAACTGTTGTCTTATAAATCTTATAAACCTATAAACACAGCTGTTTAGCATCAGTCCTAAACACAAGCGCAGGGTCTGTTTTTGTCCCTAATTAAAAGACACCAATATGTTAATAATTTACACAATGATAACATTGTTTATTTTGTGGGAAAAGGTAATAAGCAATATTTAAAATAAAACAAACCAGGAAGTAAGTGTTTCATACATTAAAGTGCTGTGTATAACCAAGTGTCCCAACAAATAGCAACAATGTACAGAGTGTGTGCGCTGTGGGGGATTGGAAGGTGAACGAAGATAATCATTTACAGAGACAAAAGACTTTCAGAGGTGTGTTATGCCCTAAAACGCACCCCTGCTACGGATTGCTCCCCATTACACAATCGCTATCTTCAAAGAAAAGCAGCAACAACCATTAAATATTTCGCAGCTCTGTTCTCTTTGCATTCCTACGTGTTTATTTACTTCCTTTTCGCATCGCATGTATAATGCACTTTAAAATCAACACTATCAAACTTGAAAATGATATAATATCCAATCAAACATCACGTTATTGAAACTACTCTTCTCTTATGCAGCATGGCTAAAAAGATAATAAAAATTACACCAAAGTGCTGCAGGTTTGGTGTCTGTGAGCTTTTCCTAATCAGAGTTACACGGGGGCATTTTGTGGCTGCTCCAGTTATACTTTACTTAGATATTGTTCACTTCTGTTCTCTTCATCCTAGCTTAATTTCATCTCAAGAAATAATAGTAAGTCTGAGTTCATCTCCCCAGCCAGTGTTGTGTATGGACAGGGTAGCATAGCAGGATTGGTGTAATTTCTATTATCTTTTTAGCCGTGCTGCGTAAGAGAAGAGTAGTGACAAATTACTTTCCTTATTGGACATGGTCTATTTTGTCCACAAGTGAAATATATCGATATGTTAATAACTTACACCATGATAACATTAGCGCAGAAGGATCTGAAGACACGTGACTTTAAGACGTTCACAGTATATTCGAACCATAGACAGGGTTTATTTTGCAGAACATTACAAAACAGCCATGTCCAATAAAACAGTGCATCTTGAATAAGCCACATTGGTTTCGGGTTAGAAGTAAAATTAACGAAAGACTGAGAAGCCCCGTAAACTTGACCCTGACAATAATAGTCGATTGTTTATATATATATATATATATATATATATATATATATATATATATATATTTTTATTTTTTAATGTTCAAATAAACGTTTCAGAGTATATAATTTGTCGTGTCATCTGTTTACAGCGTTGGCTGGTTTTGTGATTGAGACCCATGGGTTACATTGAAATCATTTTTATTAGTAGTAGTAAGCCAGGCTTTAGTAACCTTGGATAAATCACAATCTCGCGCTTTCTCACACTTTCTCTCTCACACACACACAAACAAATAACACATGAAATCGTGTGAAACCAAATGAAAATATGGTATTATATACCAGGAAAATATTCCTGTCCTGATAACAGGCACTGACCCTCTGGAACTGTTTAGTTCTGTTGGTATTGTGTTCAAGTGTAAATGTTTTTAATCTGTCTCTGCTGCCGCATCTATTCACTGTAGTGATAAGTGAGTAATGTCCCATCAGATCTGTGATGTAGGAGACGTTATGCTGGTTAAATGACTAAAGACATACTAATCCGTATGGACAGATATTTGTTCCAGATATTATGCGTTATTAATCGATTTGTTATGCCAATTTTTGACTATCAGCGAAAAAAAAACATCAGCGAAAACATCAAAAATATAACGAAAACAAACTCAAGCAGGAGTTAAAATTTAATCTTTACTTTGCAGCAAAATATTATCTACCAGTGTATTAAATGGAAATAGATAAAATACACCGTAATGTAAAATACTATACATAGGCCGCATTTGTATTCCGTACCTACAACGACTGGTATAAATAAATTACAAATGTTACCGTGTCTTTAAGTATTATTAAGGATGTCGTGAAAAATATTGCAATAAGTAGTTTTATTATTTAATCAATTAAAAATAGCATAAGCATCATGGGTTGTGTATTGCGTGATTTAAATTTGTTTTATGAATCGTTTTTTTCCCCACATCATCTATTTATGAAACTATGTTGACGTAAGTTATGTTCTATATATTAAAGATAGTAACCGGCTGCTTGGACACTGTAGTTAACTGAAGCAGTCAATGCTCCATCTGGCGGAATTATACAGCATTGCAACCATCTTTTTAGAAAGCGCATGGGGGCGTTTATGGGGCGGGGCATCGTTAACTAAGTCATCGCGGGGGATCACATTCCGTGCACAGATCGAGCATGGTCCTGTCACGGTCCTGTCATGGACCTATCATGCTCCAAGCGGCTGTTTGACGTGGCTCCCATTGTAATGAATCTAAATTATATGAAAGTCTAATGTTTATCAATACATTACAGAAAATAATGAACTTTATCACAATATGCTAATTTTTTGAGAAGGACCTGTAGTCTATTCGCTGAATACAACGTGACAGCGCGCTCCGAGGTGGACCCCCACAGAACCCTCCAGTTACTGTTATGCCTCTTCTCACCTTTCATTCACGATAGGTGTGAAGTTATCAAACCGGTTTCGCTGATGGTGGAATTGGCTGTATTGAAGGTTTTAAAACAAAATAAGACCGAGTTGACGTCTCTGCCTAAAATGTATTTTGCCAGCAAAACATAAAATAAATTGAAAATAAAATGTTAGATGGTACCAATTAAATCAGGCTTCATAGTTGGATTTGATAATTTGAGTATAATTCATACATTTACTGAATATATTCAGATTTTGTAAAATAACGAAAACTGATGTCTCCGTTTCCTTCCTCCTTCCATTTGTCCACATCACCTTTCTTTCCTTGTTTTAATCTGTGTATTTAAGTGAAAAATAGTTTGTATAAAGCTCTAAATATTCCTTTTTATTTATGGACAGGTGTATTATGTTTGATCTGCATTATTGCATTATGTTTCAAGACATGCTTCATTTACCTTAGTTAAATTTACACATTTACACCTTACAGTGTGAACACACTAAAGTCTAATGCCACGAAAAGAGAACAAATCATATGATCAATAAAAAATAAAAGCTTAGAGATGACCATTTTGTCATATTTTTGTGTTCATTGGATTAAATTGAAACATAAGTATTATTATTTCTGATATGTGCATACATGTGTCAGGGTACCGAGCGAGGTCAGGCAGGCTGATAGGACCCAAGTGCAGACACCACTGTGGAATGACACTTGAAAACCTTTAATAATGAAAGTGTAGGAGATGGGGGGGGGGGGGGTAGTGCTTGGTGTCACTTTATCACGGATACAACTGAATCGTGAATGTGGAACTGTAATGGAGCGTAGAGGTGCCTCTGCGGATTGGGAATCAGACGTTTGATTTGGGATACGTGAAAAGTTGGATTGATGCGACGCATGGTGGAAGGTAGAGCTAATCTTACAGAAGAGGGATTAATGATCTTAACTATGGTGAATGGTCCAATGAATCTGGGTAAGAGTTTACGAGAGATCGTTTTTATAGGTACATCCCTTGTGGACAACATGACTCTTGGGGCTGCAGAGCGACGTCGGTCCGCTTGTTTCTTATATCTTTTGACAGACCGGAAGAGTTGTCTTCTGGCTTGTAGCCAGGTTCTTTTGCAACGGCGAACAAAAAGCTGGGCAGAAGGAACTGTTACCTCTTCCTCCTGAGAAGGAAACAAAGGTGGCTGATAGCCCAGGCAGCAATGGAACAGGGACAAGCCCGTTGAGGAAGTTGGGAGAGAGTTGTGGGCGTATTCGACCCACGGGAGAAATTTGCTCCAAGAGGTTGGGTTCTGAGAGGTCATGCACTGCAGAGTTGCCTCCAACTCTTGATTCATTCTCTCTGTTTGGCCGTTTGTCTGTGGATGATAGCCTGAGGATAGACTTGGAGTGGCTCCAATGAGTTTGCAGAACGCTTCCCAAAATTTTGCTGTGAATTGTGGACCTCGATCTGAGACAATGTCCGTTGGGAGACCATGAAGGCGAAAAACGTGAAGAATAAGTAACTCTGCCGTCTCTTTGGCGGAAGGGAGTCCAGGGAGCGGCACGAAGTGGGCAGCTTTGGAAAAGCGGTCGACGATGGTCAGGATGCAATTGTCATTATTGGAGTTGGGTAGTCCAGTAACAAAGTCAATGGCAATGCGGGACCAAGGGTGGTGAGGGACTGGGAGTGGTCTAAGGAGGCCCGCCGGGGGCCTATTGCTGCCTTTGTTCCTGGTACAGGAGTCGCAGGCTGCCACATACCTGATGACATCATCCTTTAATGTGGGCCACCAGAAACATTGTTGAATCATAAACTGGGTACGTTTGCCCCCAGGATGGCAAGCAAGCTTGGAGCTGTGTCCCCATTCCAAGACCTGAGTGCGCATGGTTGCTGAACAAAGAGACGACCTTGGGGAACATTACTTGGGGTAGGGCCTTGGGCATGGGCTTGTTTTACCTGTTTCTCGATGCGTAGTAATGTGGCTGCCACTAAGCAGCGAGGGTGGAGAATGGTCTCTTGGGGCGAGGAGACTTGGTCTGAAGAAAACTGCCGGGACAGGGCATCTGGCTTTGAATTCTTGGCTCCAGGGCGGTAAGATAGGGTGAAATTAAACCTGGAGAAAAACAAGGACCACCTGGCCTGTCGGGCGTTAAGTCTCTTAGCTGTTTTCAGATACTCTAGGTTCTTGTGATCGGTCCAGACGAGAAAGGGGTGTTCAGTTCCCTCTAGCCAATGTCTCCACTCCTCTAAGGCTAATTTTACCGCTAGCAACTCTTGGTCTCCAATGTCATTGTTCCTCTCAGCAGGCGAAAGGCGATGAGAAAAAACAAGAACAGGGGTGCAGCTTGTTGTCCTTGGGAGTTCTCCGAGACAGTACTGCCCCCACCCCTGTTTCAGAGGCATCGACTTCCACGACAAATTGTATGGCGGGATCAGGAACAGTAAGGATAGGGGCCGATGTGAACTTGTCTTTGAGTTTTTGGAAAGCCTCCTCTGCCTGTTCGTTCCAATGGAAACGGAGTCTTGAGGAGGTTAGGGTTGTGAGTGGGGCAGCAATGGCGCTGTAGTTTCTTATAAACCGTCTGTAAAAATTAGCAAACCCCAGAAACCGTTGATCACGTCTAGAAGTGGGGGTAGGCCAATCAGTGACAGCTTTTACCATCCATCTGGATCATGGATGGTGAGATAATGAAACCAAGGAAAGTGATAGAATTCTGATGAAATGTACACTTCTCGGCTTTAACGAATAATTTATTTTCGAGGAGCCTTCGCAGTACTAGGCGCACATGGTTTGTATGTTCTTCAAGGGAATGTGAAAAAAATTAAAATATCATCTAGGTAGACGAAAACAAAGATTCAGAAAATCCCTGAGAACATCATTATCTACGGCCTGAAAAACTGCCGGGGCGTTGGTAAGGCCGAAAGGAACCACGAGGTACTCATAGTGTCCTGTAGGGGTGTTAAATGCTGTCTTCCATTCATCCCCTTCCCTTATTCGGACAAGGTGGTAAGCATTTCGTAGATCCAGCTTTGTGAATACTTTGGCCCCTTGAAGGATTTCAAAAGCCGTGGTCATGAGTGGGAGCGGATACCGGTTCTTGACAGTAATTTCATTAAGGCCTCTATAATCAATGCAGGGCCGAAGGGAATTGTCTTTCTTGACAAAGAAAAATCCAGCGCCTGCAGGTGAGGAGGACGGTCGAATGATGCCCGCGGCGAGGGACTCTGTGATGTAATGGGTCATGGCCTCTCTCTCTGGTGGGCTAAGTGAATAGAGTCGCCCCTTGGGGGGTGTGGTGCCTGGGAGGAGGTCTATTGCGCAATCATAAGGTCGGTGAGGAGGAAGTGAAAGTGCTCGTGCTTTGCTAAAGACCAGTTTGAGGTCAGAGTAATCAAGATGTTCGTCGACCATGGTGGGGGGTGGAGAATGGGTAGCAGCCGAACGAAGGCAGGATGCGAGGCATGAGGGACTCCAGCCCAGGATAATGTTCTAAACCCAGTCAATGTGGGGATTGTGGAGAGTAAGCCAGGGGCGGCCAAGAACGATCGAGGAATAAGGGCTGTCAACGACAAAGAGGGATATGTCCTCCACATGGTTCCCAGAAATACGTAGAGTCACTGGAGTCGTCTGGTGTGTAATGGGAGAGAGGCTGCTGCCATCTAGGGCTCGCACAGAGAAGGATGGGTTCAAAGAATGTAAAGGGATTCCCAAATCTCTGACTGTGTTGAGGCTGATCAGGTTCCGATCCGCCCCGGAATCAATCAGGGCTTGCATGGCATGGGGTTCCTTGTCATGGATGAGGGTAACAGTAAAACATGAACGTGTGTCAGGGAGGCTTTTGTGAGTGGAGCCCTCCAGAACTCCCAGTTTAACTGGAGGGCTTACCTTTTTAGCGGGCAGTCCTTGAGAAAATGGCCCGCTTGTCCACAATAAAAGCACGCTCTCTCTGTTCGTCGCCGCTGCCGCTCTTCTAAGGAGATGTGGGTCCGACCTATCTGCATGGGTACCTCAGGAGAAGAGTGCGGGCATGGACGAGAGGGTGGGCATGGAGGAGTAGGTGGGCGTGGAGAAGTAGGTGGGCGTGGAGTGGTAGGAGGAGAAGGAGAACTCCTGACTGTCTGTGTTCGATCGCGTCGGAGGCGAATACGAGCATCGACCCGTCCGGCGAGGTCCATGAGCTTGTCCAGATCAGATGGTAACTCCCGGGAGACAAGCTCGTCCTTGAGGGTTTTGGAAAGTCCTTCGAGAAAGGCATCAAACAAGGCCTGTTCGTCCCAATTGCAGGAGGCCGCCAGGGTGCGAAACTCAATGGCATAGTCGTAAGCCGAACGAGGTCCTTGGCGAAGCCTTAGTATTCTCCCAGCCGCCTCTCGGCCAGAGGATGAGTGGTCGAAGACTCTCCTCATCTCCTTAGTGAACCTGTCAAAGGTAGAGCAGCAGGCATCCTGAGCATCCCATACTGCTGTTCCCCACTCCCTTGCTCTCCCAGTCAGCAGAGTAATGACATAAGCCACTTTCGAACGTTCTGTGGGAAAGGTTGAGGCCTGCAGTTCCAGCACCAGCGAGCACTGGGAAAGGAAGGAGCGGCAAGTGCCTGGTTCACCATCATAAGCCTGTGGCGGAGGAAGGCGTGGTTTAGGTGGTGGGATGACAGTGGCAGCCAGAGAGGAGGTTGTATGGAGCTGTTGTACTTGGGTCGTGAGCTTAGCAAGGGATTCGGAAACCGATGTCAGAGTCTGAGTGACTGACTGGAGATCACGCTGGTGTGAACCAAGGAGAGCGCCCTGATTCTCCAGTGCGGCCTTCAAACGGCCAAGGTCCGCTGGGTCCATTGTCTGGCCAAATTATTCTGTCAGGGTACCGAGCGAGGTCAGGCAGGCTGATAGGACCCAAGTGCAGACACCACTGTGGAATGACACTTGAAAACCTTTAATAATGAAAGTGTAGGAGATGGGGGGGGGGGGGGGGGGGTAGTGCTTGGTGTCACTTTATCACGGATACAACTGAATGTGGAACTGTAATGGAGCGTAGAGGTGCAGCTCTGCAGTAAGGCTCTGATGTTTGATGATGGCTGCTGGATGTCGTTTATGCAGAGGAGGAAACAGAATTGGATGCAGATCCACACAGGGCAGAAATAGAGAAGAGCAGAGTCGTTTCACCTGTTGGTGTCTTGAAGTGTGTGGAATCCGGAAGTGATAACAATAGCGTAGTCGAGGGGCAAAGCGTGAGTCGGTATCCGTGAGAGCAATCAGAGCCAGATCAAACAAATCCGAAGCGAGGGACGATAGCAAAAGTCAAGGGGCGAAGCGTGAATTGGTGTCTGTGAAGCAGATATCAGGTCTAACAAATCCAAAGCGAAGAGCGATAAGCGAAAACCGTTAAACAAAACACTTGGTCGAAATACACATGAATCCTAGAAAAATAACCGCGAGAAAAACTGGGCTGTGGAGCACGCAATAATTCGGCAGTAAGGAAGCGCGCTGCGCTTCCTTAAATGCCGGGAGAAATTATTTGTGAATGGGGAACCGGTGTGTGTGGGAGGGGCGGTACGGAGGCGTGGGAAGAGACGTGACAGTCTAGAGAAAACATGACCGCGTGTAGAGAAATCTGACCGCGTGGGGAAAAAAACAACAACAAACCAAAACAAAAGAGAGGAGTAAACGGGGTTCGTGACAATGTTACAATAATGGTCGTCTAGGAATTTTGTTGGGGTGGGGGTGGTGGTTCCCTACTAAACCACGCTGCCGTTTCACGCAGTACATGGCCAATAAACCAGAAAAGTTTGCTAACAAGTTACAAAATACATGAACGCAATTCCCTATCTAGGGAAGGACGACAGTAGGGCGGCTGGTCAGCGGTAATCAGACACCGTTGTAATGCGTATTGTGGAGCTTTTCCTGGGGAAAGGACGAAATATATCGCTCACGATTTACCAATTAAACAAAAGAAAAATGTATGCGTTTTGAGCACAATGCATCAGGCAGCTTCAACTTTTAATGATGAAAAGAAACTGCCTGAAACAATTTCCTACTACAACAGCACTAAAGTTGGCGTTGATGTTATGGATCAAATGGTGCGGCTGTATTCAGTAAAGAGAGTAAAGAGAGGCACCCGGCACTGGTCTTGAGAAGGACCTGTATATATTTGCATACTGACTGAGCCGGACCACCGGGAAAACTCCCTGTACTCCAGATGGCCAGTCCGCCACTAACTGCACGGGCAGCAACTGTTATAAATTTTTTTAGATATAAACAAACAAAATACAGCTTTTTTTCCTCAGAGGTAAACAGAAAAGTGAAGTTGTTCAGCTGTTTAGTGTTACCTGGGACACTTAACAAAAGCACTATTTTGTGACCCTAGTTTTAACACATACAAGCTCACATACATTGGACAAATAAGTTAAGCTCTTTCAGATGGAATAAAACCTATGCTCCTACGAGCGATACACACACGCACACACTTTTATATGAGACAGTCTACATACACTCCTATGAGCAATACACACGCTCTCCCACACACACGCTCCTACGAGCGATACACACGCTCACACACACGCTCCTACGAGCGATCCAGACACTCGCACACACGTTTCTATAAGCGATACACACACACGCTCCTACGAGCGATACACACACTCGCACACACGTTTCTATAAGCGATACACACACACGCTCCTACGAGCGATACACACACTCGCACACACACGCTCCTACGAGCGATACACACACTCGCACACACACGCTTCTATGAGCGATACACACGCTCTCACACACACGCTTCTATGAGCGATACACACGCTCTCACACACACGCTTCTATGAGCGATACACACGCTCTCACACACGCTTCTATGAGCGATACACACGCTCTCACACACACGCTTCTATGAGCGATACACACGCTCTCACACACACGCTTCTATGAGCGATACACACGCTCTCACACACACGCTTCTATGAGCGATACACACGCTCTCACACACACGCTTCTATGAGCGATACACACGCTCTCACAATGCACACGCTCCTATGAACGATACACACGCCCTCGCAACACACTCTCACACTCGCTCCTATGAGCAACACACTCCCACACTCGCTCCTATGAGCAACACACTCACACCTATGAACAACACACACTCGTAGAACATACACAGGCTTAGAGCTTTGACTAACGACAAGGAGACACACTAGAGACACGAGGAAGAAATCAACAGGAGTAACTGGAAATAATAAGACACTAATCGCACTCCACAATACTTACATAAACACAGGTAAACCCAAAGATAAACTCAATAAAATTGAGTGTTGAAAGTACATTCAACACAAAAAACAAGCCTTCAGAGCCAGGTCAACAAATTTGACTATAAACAAAACAAAAGACCCACCAGACAGTATTAACGTCTCTAATTGGCTGCCTCAGGTGAGCTCCTTCTTCACCAGACCGAGGTGCCTTCTGGGAAACTGGGTCTTCCAACAAAACTACAAACAAAAATTTATGACAAACACAGTGCCCTCTAGGGGCAGTCCCTTACACTCTAGGGAAACAACAGAAGAAAAACATTTAGGCAAAGTGAAGTCAGAGCAGCAATTAGGTTATCACGTGTTACATGCAATTGTAAATTGTCTTAATTTAAATCAGACTTTCCTTCAATTTTATTATCAATCATCAACAAATCATTTGCAAACATAGGGGCCATTAAAGTAGAGACTAGCTCATCTGCATCAGCAAATTTACAAGGTTGAGCATGCGTAATTAATTTCACAGACAGGAAACACTTCTGCAAACTTTTCTGACAAATCATCTACAGATGTAGACTCAGGTTTGTTAAAAACTTCTAACAATTTGTCACACACTTGAACGAATCTGATTTTAAATAAATGTGATGCAGATAAACTTTAACAGTGCATTTCCCCCACTGTATGTACTTATATGTGTGTGACCACCACGTGTGTGTGTGTGTGTCTCGCAAGACGCACTTTGAAGCGTGTGTCACCTCCAGACTCAGACGCAGTCGGAGAAAATGGCTCAAGGAACGGTAAAGCAGTTTTGGCTTTGAACACCTCCGCCTCGGCAGCTCCACTCGCTTCCCCTTCGCCTGCCCCAGAAGAGCGAGCATCAGCGTCAGGTGGACTATCAGCCATCACCAGCACACCAGCTTCCCGTAAATGCTGCATGACGACAGTCTTAATATCCCGTTTTAACTGCTGTCTGCTTACTGTAATTTGAAAGTGCTTGGCAACTCTCAAAATTATCCTTTTTACACGCATCTAATTGTTCAACACTTGGTGCACTGACAAAAGTATCCAAATCAATGTTGGCCATACTGATTTCGTTCGACACAAAAAGTCTTCAAATCACCATTCAAACAATACTCTGTCAATAATAGATTGATCTGTTATCACACCAGCAGCAATATGTCTCACCTCATCCTAATAAGGGAAATATCCGTTTATCGGTATCAATTCATCCTACCGCTGCCACCAATAAATGTTACGTGCTTGATGTCACGTTGGATGAGAACTGCCACATTTGGGGGACGATTGCAGCGAGGTGTAAAACAGACGAAGAGAGAGTAGTGGAACAGGAGTGCTTTTATAAAGTCATTTAATCACGTTATCAAATTAAATGGAATTTAAATGAGAGTGTCACCCCAAATCAAAGAAAGAATCAAAACAAACAAACCCTATTACTAAATCCTGAACTAACTAACAAAAGAAATACAAAATAAACCTGAAATCTTCAGCGCATGCGACGCTCTAACTAACTTCCTTAACATAAGAGAACAAAAGTACAGGGTTGGTGCAACAATCAACCTACGCTAACAATTGACTAACTCAATAAGAAATAAAACAAAGCATTAACATGCTTCCTAACACTGGGGTTAAGCTTGCCATTTACTTGGCTAAACCAAACTCCAACACACTTTGTGTAAACACACAGTTCAAAAGAACTCTAGAGAAATATCCAATCACACAACCAAACCATAAACAACATTATGAAACAAAACACAACTGGAAGTCAGACATGCATGGTTGAGCTTATTGAAGCACATGGCACGCTGGCAAGGCACGCGCGCACACACACACACACCTCAAATACTTTCAGCACATCGCAGATTGGGAGAGTGTCATGATGTTAACGATGATTGACATCCCAGTCAGCCAATAACCTCGGACCTAAGTGTGGGGAATGAACACAAAAGGCAAAAGAGCAAGAGGGAAGAAGAAATAATAAACACACAACACACAAACATACGTGAAACGTAACACAAACTCAAATAATCAATTAGGTGATTTTCAGAGATCTTATTAAGGGAACATAACCTTTTTATTATTGTGAAATTTACAAGAATAATTTTTAGAGCGTACTTAGACCTCTGCTGTGTGTTATCATTTTACAGTTATATACACACTACTTAGTTTATTCAGCCAGCATTTTGTGTGTGTTTGTGTGTGCACTTGTGCATGTGTGTGCACGCGCATACGTGTAAGTGTGTGCGTGTGTTCTGTATGTGTAACACCTTGACTGCCTGATGAGTGAAGATATTATTGAAAAAACACACAACACACGGAGCTGCGGCTTCACCACATGAGTGTGTGTATTTCTAATAGGGATGGTTGCAGTGTTGCCAACTACTTTAAATGAAAAGTAGTTAAAGTCTGTTCGAAAAGTCGGCAAATGTTGTTAGATGACATCATGCGTATATTTGCATATTGATGACATAATTACGTCGTATTTGCATTCTGCGTGTTTTCCCTAATCCATCCTCACGTGTCCAATATAAAACGTATCAATTACATTACATATTTGTTACGATTTGTTAGATTTGTTGCTAGGCGCTTTTTTGAAAAAAGTCGTCAAGGGGGTCTAAAAAGTCACTAAATTTAGCGACAAAGTCGCTAAGTTGGCAACACTGGATCGTCGTTCATGAACGATTTGTTCTTTTTGAACGAGTCTTTAACGTGACTCAAAAGAACGAGTCGTCTCTGAGAGTGATTCGTTCGTTTTCTACTGGGCATGCATGCGCAAATTATCACAAAACCTCCGTAGGTCATGTAGAGGAAACAGAAATGAGTAGTTACCTCTCGAGTCTTTTGGTCTGAATGTTCTTCATAACTAGAAAGTTATCCTGCTGAACTATTGTACACATTGCCAGAAGTGAAAATCCCCTTGACTACTGGCGCTCGAACAAAGACCACTTTCCATTGCTTATACGGGTTACACGCAGGTATTTATCTGCCCCAAGCACCAGCACAGACATTGAGAGACTATTTAGTGCAGTGTCTTATGTTCTTAATGAGAAGAGGAACCGTCTCTCCAGACAAAAAGCTGAGCAACTTTGGTTTTTAAAGAAAAACCTGCCACGTTTGCTTAAATAAACAGCAGTTCAGTTTTCTGTGTGCAGAGCAGTTACATTAAAATGTGTGTATCACTGCACAACTGTTTCCTAAAGCTGCATAGGCTGTATTGTTTACAGTTTAAGTTCTATTGCACTGTTGTTTTGCACAACTAATTAAAATGTATATAAATAATTTATAGAATAGAGGCCACTGCCATTCTGTTTCTGAGGGCAGTTTTACAGATAATTGTGGATGTTATTTGCTGGTACAAAAATCATTTTATATAATGTTATATAAAAAAATAAAAATAAAATATTTGGTATTATTGCACTGATGCATGTTGCATATGTACAGTGGGGGAAATAAGTATTTGATCCCCTACAGATTTTCTAAGTTTGCACACTTACAAAGAAATGAAAGGTCTATAATTTTTTATCATAGGTTTATGGTAAAGGATTAAGACAGAATATCAACCAAAAATCCAGAAAAAGCACATGATACAAATGTTATGAATTAAGTTGTATTTCAATACTTATTTCCCCCACTGTATGTACTTATACAGTATGTGTGTGACCACCACGTGTGTGTGTGTATATGTATGTATATATATATATACTGTGTGATGGTTGTGTATCTTACTATTTAGACCTCTGTTGTGCATATTATTTCCTCTTTTACATTGTCTAGTTAATACCTGTGTGCTGATCACCTGACCTCTTCCTTGTTCAGTGTGATTAGCCCTTAGGTTTAGTTCCCTACAGTTGCAAGAAACAGTATGTGAACCCTATGGGATTACGTGGAGTTTTGCATGAATTCTTTGATCTTCATCTAAGTCACAACAATAGAAAAACACAGTCTGCTCAAAAAAATACTACACAAGAATTATATGTTTTTATGTTTTTATTAAACATAACATGTAAACATGGAAAACGTGGAAAAAGTATGTGAACCCCTAGCCTAATGACTTCTCCAAGAGCTAATGGGATCCAGGGGTGAGCCAAACTTAAGTCCAATCAGTGTGAGGATATTGAATGTGTTGCTGAAAGCTGTCCTCCCCTTTAAAAACACACACCAGTTTTGTGTTTACTGGTTTCAAGAAGCACTGCCTGATGTGAACCATGCCTTACAGAAAAGAGCTCTCAGAAGCCCTACGATCAAGAATTATTGACTTGCATGAAGCTGGAAAGGGTTACAAAAGTATCTCCAAAAGCCTTGATGTTCATGTGTCCACGTTAAGTCAGACTGACTACAAATGGAGAAAGTTCAGCACTGTTGCTTCTCTCCCTAGGCGTGGTCATCCTGTGAAGATGACTGCAAGAGCACAGCGCAGAATGCTTAAAGAGGTAAAGAAGAATCCTAGGGTGTCAGCTGAAGACTTACAGAAATCTCTGGCACATGCTAACATATTTACACATCTACAATAAGGAAAATCCATTGCTGTGCAAAAAAAATACTGCAGCACGTTTGAAGTTTGCAAAAGAGCACCTGGATGTTTTACTGCATTACTGGCAAAATATTCTGTGGACAGATGAAACCAAAATTGAGTTATTTGGAAAAAACACACAACACTATGTTTGGAGAAAAAAAAGGCACAGCACGCCAACATCAAAACCTCATCCCCACTGTAAAACATGTCGGAGGGAGCATTTGGTTTGGGGCTTTGCTGCCTCAGCGACTGGACGGATTGTTGTCATTAATGAAAAAATGAATTCCAGAGTTTATCAAGACATTTTGCAGGAAAACATCAGACCATCTGTCCACCAACTAAAGCTCTAAAGAGGATGGAGGATGCAACAAGACAATGACCCAAAGTATACAAGTAATTCACAAAACAATGGCTTCAACAGAACAAAATACGCCTTCTGGCGTGGCCCAATCTCAACCCGAGTGAAAAGCTGTGGCATGACCGTAAGAGAGCGATTTACACCAGACATCCCAAGAATATTGCTACACTGAAACAGTTTTGTGAAGAGGAATGGTCCAAAATTACTCCAGATTGTTGTGCAGATCTGATCGGCAACTACAGGAAATGTTTGGTTGAAGTTATTGCACACACACACTTAGAGACAGAGAGAAAGAGAGAGGGTGGGGAGTTCAGAATTTTCCCTTTTAATAATTTCTTTTTTCATGATCCATTTTGTCACAGCGCTCTCTCCCTTTCTTCTGTGTGTGTGTGAAAGAGAGAGATGTCAGTGTTCTGATGTATCATCATTTCTCTCCCAGGCTCTGTGGGTGTGATCTCACAGATGAAAGCTGTAGAGTTCTGTCCTCAGTTCTCAGCTCAAACTCCTCCAGTCTGAGAGAACTGGACCTGAGTCTCAATAACCTGCACGATTCAGGATTGAAGCTGCTCTCTGCAGGACTGGAAAATCTACACTGTACACTGGAGACACTCAGGTCAGATCATCACTTTCACATTCTGTTCATCTGATTGTCATTATTATAGTATAAACCTAATAATAGTAAAATGTAGAGCAACAAGTCTGATGTATAACAAGAGACTGAGAAAATATTAAACACTTTATTATTTAAACCTTTCAAATACTAATGAAATTTTGAATACAGTTTGGTGATGTAGTGGTTAGAACTGTGGCCTTGTGCCTCTAGGCTTCAATTTCTGCCTCGGGTCTGTGTGTGTGGAGTTTGTATGTTTTTGGTGGGTTTCCTCTGGGTCTCCAGTTTTCTTCCCAAAGACATGCAGATTAGGATAAATGGAATTACCAAATTGCCTGTGTGTGTCTGTATCTATAATTGTTGATCTCTCTACAGTCTGGAACACTGCAGAATTACAGGTGAAGGTTGTGCTGCTCTGGTTTCAGCTCTGAGGTCAAACCCCTCATCACACCTGAGAGAACTGAATCTGAACAACAATAAACCAGGAAAATCAGGAGTGAAGCTGCTCTCTGTTCTACTGAAGGATCCACACTGTACACTGGATAAACTAGAGTGAGTTACTCACACACACACACACACACACACACACACACACACACACACACACACACACACACACACACAGTAACAGTGATTATGGGGTTTAATATCTCTTTATACACTTCAGAGGAGATTATTTTTTTTTTGTACACTTGAATCTGTTATTGTGTGTGTGTGTGTGTGTGTGTGTGTGTGTGTGTGTGTGTGTGTGACACTGATGTTTCTTGTAAGGAATCTGATGACTGATTCTGATTAAATTAGATCACCTTGTCCTTTTCTCTTTCTTTACAGAATCAGGAGGTTTTAGTTCTGATCTGAGTCTCACATAGAGGATGATGAGGATAAACTCTTACAGTCCAAAGCTTTTGAAGAACATCTGTGAGAGCTGAAACTGATGTCTTCCTTTTCTCATTCAGTGATAATCAGATGGTCTACAACATGTCAGGACTTCTCTACTTCTCTAGCTGTTTGTAAAAATGCACTAGCTGAGAGAAATCAACTTTAATTACCTGAACAGTAATATTTATATCATTTCTTGAGCAGTTGCACCAATCAGTCATAACATTATAACACAAAACATTATGACCAGTGGAGCTGCACCATTAATAGAGTTGGGGTTGTATGAGGTTATTTTCATGCCTAAAGCTTTTTTCCATTCTGATTTTATGTTTGTTGGTGTAGGTGATTACTTGATTACTTGTAGGTGATTGTTGACACTTAAAGTATCAGATAATTAAAGCTGCCGTGTTGATTCGTATCGTTACACAGAGACTCTGAGAACAGGGTGAAAGCTACAGAGGTTACTGTAAATGTGTTAAGATTGAGTAATAAACCCTCTGTATGTAGATTACACAGACTGTTTCCCTGTGAATAGTGTGTGGGCGTGTCCTGTCTCAGGTCATTATCAGATAATAAAGTGGGCGTGTCCTGTCTCAGGTCATTATCAGATAATAAAGTAAGACAGAAAGACTGTACCTCTCCTTGGATTTATACGGATCACAAACTTAGAATATTTATATTTGTTTTAAATTGATTAGTTTAAAAGTAGACACATTAATCTTTCTATAGATATATTTCTCGTGTGTGTGTGCAGTATTCACTGAGTTTCAGTTCATTTTAGCGGCGCGTTTCAGAAAGATATTGTCGGAGACTGAGACGGCTGAAAGCGCACCCTGTTTATTTATTTTATAAAAACACGATGTTTTCTTAATATTGAGTGTACATAAATAAAAGTCGACCCTTTACTGATTTAAATAATGTACTACACTTATGTGTATGTCAAAAGTGACGGAGCATTTTAAGCTCTTTTCATGATGAACAAAAAAAAATGCCATTCATCCCTCCGGTGGTAACGCAGACCGCTAAGGATTTTAAAACGGTTGTTGATCTTTGTGATAAAAGCTGGATTCACCAATCTCTGATTTCTCTCATTTATTTTATAAAAAAAATCAGCAAAGAGCCCCAATCAGTACATGCACATGGCACCATGCTTCCTCCCAGTGTCCTGTAGCAGGCCAGACAACATGCTAATGAGGCTAAATCTCTGTCACGTGCTAGAGCCACGTCAGCAGCAGCATGGCGTTTAGCTTTCATGTAGTTTGATATGAAATACATGACTTTAAACTTAATAACTTACAATAAGGACAGAGAGCATCAGGAAACGTCTCACCTGTAACAGCGCCTTCCTGCTTCTGCCAGGAATTCACTATTACACCACGCATGTGTTTAACGTGTTTTACTTTAATTAATGGCCCCCTGATACAACAGGTAGTCTGGAACTGTTGTACAAAAATAGGTTTATCACATTCACCTTAAATTAAATAGAATATACAAAATAAAAACAATTTCCATAACAAAAACAGGCAGTTTCGAGAATGTTCACCCAAAATAAACATGATAAAATTGACTCAGCTACTCTGCCAGACAACATCCCAGGCAGAGTGCTCAGAGAATGTGCTGAACAGCTGGCAGATGTTCTCACCGACATCTTTAACATCTCTCTGAGCAGCGCCGTCGTTCCCACGTGCTTCAAGGCCACCACCATCGTCCCCGTGCCCAAGAAGTCTACTGTGTCCTGTCTTAATGACTACCGTCCCGTTGCACTCACACCCACCATCATGAAGTGCTTTGACCGGCTCGTCATGAGACACAGCAAGACCCTGCTGGCCTCCTCACTGGACCCACTGCAATTTGCGTACCGTCCTAACCGCTGAACGGACGACGCCATCTCCACTACACTACATCTTGCCCTCACACACTTGGACAAGAAGGACACATATGTTCAAATGCTGTACATAGATTTCAGCTCAGCATTCAACACTATCATCCCCTGATTGGGAAGCTGATTGGGAAGCTGAACCTGTTGGGCCTGAACACCTCCCTCTGCAACTGGATCCTGGACTTTCTGACCGGTAGGCCTCAGTCAGTACGGATCGGGAACTGCACTTCCAGCACCACCACACTGAGCACTGGGGCCCCACAAGGTTGTGTGCTCCGTCCCCTGCTGTTCACACTGCTGACTCACGACTGTGTAGCAACACACAGTTCGAACCACATCATTAAGTTCGCTGATGACACGACCGTGGTGGGCCTCATTAGCAAGAACAACAAGTCAGCATACAGAGAGGAAGTGCAGAGGCTAACGGACTGGTGTAACAACAACAACCTGTCTCTAAATGTTGACAAGACAAAGGAGATGATTGTTGACTTTAGGAGGACACGAGGCGACCATTCTCCGCTGAGCATCAACAGCTCCTCTGTGGGAATCGTCAAAAGCACCAAATTCCTTGGTGTCCACCTAGAGAAGGACCTCAGCTGGTCCCTCAACACCAGCTTCCTACACAAGAAAGCCCAACAGCGTCTCTTCTTTCTGAGAAGACTGAGGAAGGCCCAGCTTCCACCACCGATCCTGACCACCTTCTATAGAGGAACTATCGAGAGCATCCTGAGCGGCTGCATCACTGTCTGGTTTGGGAATTGTTCCATATCGGACCGCAAAACCCTACAGCGGATAGTGAGGACAGCAGAGAAGATCATCGGGGTCTCTCTCCCCTCTATTGAAGACATCTACACCACACGCTGCATCCGCAAAGCCACCAGCATTGTGGCTGATCGGACACACCCCTCTCACACACACTTCACACTGGTGCCATCTGGAAAAAGGTACTGAAGCATTCGGGCACACACATCCAGACTGTGCAACAGCTTTTTTTCACAAGCCATCCGTTTCCTTAACAAAAAGGGACTGTATTGATAAACACACGCACACACAAACACAAACATTGTCACACAGCTTAACTCAACTACCTCAAGGTATTGGGACTGGACTGACAGAACCACTGACCTACACCACCAAATTATCGTACACACCAACCTGTAAATGCTTCACTGTTTATCTTTTTCGCACAATGATCATTACTGGACTACTTTTTGCACTAATTCCTCAATTCTTGCTGCTGTTTTAAGGAATGTTTATGTTTACCCACTACCTCAACACCATATTTTATGTTCTGTTATGTCGTGGTTGAGCACTGTCACTTTGTTGTTGCTCTTGTTTGCACGTGCACTTTATGTTGTCTATCAAAATCTTACTTAGCTAGTTAGTTTTTGTTAATTTATGTTGTAATTTATGTTAGGTCTCTCTGTCCTGTCTCTGCTAGCCAGCTAACTAGGCCTCTTGGTTAGCTAGTTTAGTGTCTCTGTTAATTTATGTAGTAAATTTATGTTGCATGTAACACCTTGGTCCTGGAGGAACGTTGTTTCGTTTTACTGTGTACTAACTGTATATGGTTGTAATGACAATAAAGCCTACTTGAACTACTTGAATCTGAACTTGAACTTAGACCGATATTAATGTGTTGAGTGTTCTGTTTACTTTGTTATTATAAAATGAACAACACTTTTATTGATAAATGTAATCTAACAGGTAAATGGGATTTAAAAACACAATAATGTGGTGGGTCCATCAGACCTGTGAACACTGGCTGAGTAAAAAGAACATGAAGACCAAACAAGGGTTAACATAACTGTTCTTATGGAGTTAAAATGTTTATTTATTATTACATAAAGAAAAGTGGATGTTATATAACATGTAGTGAACGATAGATGGCAGGCAGCGGTTACGGCAGGTCGGAAAATGAGAAGAACATTGATGAATGATGGTAAATGTTTGATAAATGTACTCAGTTTTTATTAACTAAACATCCATGATTTTTTTAATTAATATAAATGAAAAGCTTTACAAATGTGACTTTTTCTTGTTAATCTAGTACTTTGGTTATTCATCCATCTATTCCATTATCTGAACTGCTGATCCTGTTGAGGGTCTCAGGGGGTGGAGCCTATCCCAGCTGTCATCATGTCTATTTATTTACCCTATATTGAAACAACAGTGGTTTGATATGAAAAAGTCCACGCAGTGTTGTTCTGTTAACACTAGAAGCGCCGTGCACCGGTCATTTGACCACAATGGGGGGGAAAAAAAAATACTTCACACTCGATCAAATTCCAGGATCCTTCTTTTATGACTTTTCCTAGATCTGTGAGCTTAATCACCCTGCATGCTTACAATTTCAAAATCGCACCAGTAAAAGCCAGTATAAAGCTATTTTGCTCTTATTTGCTCTTATTTACGTAGACATGGCTAAACCCAGTGGCGCCGGACCACGCTATCCAGCCGGCCGAGTTCTTTTTGGTTCACCGCATGGACAGGACGCAGGACTCTGGAAAGTCAAGGAGAGGCGGCGTGTGTTTAATGGTGAACGGCAGCTGGTGCAACAGCACGAGCGTTGTTCCTCTCACACACTCCTGCACACCAAATCTGGAACTACTGTAAATCATGTGTCATCCTTTTTATCTACCTCGGGAGTTCACATCGGTCATAATCAGCGCCGTTTATATTCCACCACAAGCGGACACGGACACTGCCTTATGCGAGCTGCATGAGGCACTCACACAACAATCACAACACCGGGACGCTGGGCTTATTGTGGCGGGGGACTTTAACAGTGCCAACCTCAAACGCGCAGCGCCAAACTTTTATCAGCATATCACCTGCCCCACCAGGGGTGAAAGGACACTAGACCATTGTTACACTACGGTCAAGGACGGCTACAAGGCACAATCTCGCCCTCCGTTTGGCAAATCTGACCACGCCGCCATCTTCCTCATGCCAAAATACAAACAAAGGCTGAAACAGGAAGTTCCGGTTCAGAGGGAGGTCGCGCGCTGGACGGACCAATCGGTGGCCGCGTTACAGGACGCACTCGATGACGCAGACTGGGACATGTTCCGAAACAGCTCCGATAATGACGTCAGCGTGTTTACGGAAGCGGTTGTGGGATTCATTGGGAAACTAGCGGATGATACCGTGGAGAAAAAGACTATTAGAACGTTTCGCAACCAGAAGCCGTGGGTGGATAAAACCATCCGCGACGCTCTAAGATCTCGCCCCGCTGCCTACAACACGGGACTCACGTCGATGGACATGGAACCATACAAGGCTGCGTCATACAACGTCCGGAAGGCGGTGAAAGAGGCGAACAGCGCTACGGGAGAAAACTAGAGTCACAGCTCCAACAGAGTGACTCTAGCAGCCTGTGGCAGGGACTAAGGACAATTACGGATTATAAAACACCAACATCCGGTATGACGAACGCGGATGCGACTCTGGCAGATGAGCTGAACAGTTTCTATGCTCGCTTCGAGGCTGCAGCTAAAGACGCTAGCGATGCTAATGCAAGCGGCGCTAACGGCTGCAGACAGGAAGACACTGCCAGCACCGGAAACGCGTTCATCATTATCGAGCATGACGTGAGGAGAGCCTTCAAGAGAGTGAACACCAGAAAAGCAGCAGGACCAGACGGCATCTCAGGCCGTATTCTCAGAGCCTGCGCAGACCAGCTAGCACCTGTGTTCACTGAGATATTCAACATCTCTTTATCTCAGTCGGTGATCCTCACATGCTTCAAAGAGTCCATTATTGTTTCTGTCCCGAAGAAACCTCAACCTGCTTTTCTTAATGATTATTGCCCTGTAGCCCTCATCTCAGTAGTAATGAAGTGCTTTGAATGCCTGGTCAGAGACTTCATCATTTCTTCACTACCCGACACACTGGACCCACTACAGTTCGCTTACCGTCCAAATCGTTCCACAGACGATGCCATCTCTCATCTACTCCACACATCACTTACTCACTTGGACACTAGAAGGGGGAATTATGTTAAAATGCTCTTTATCGACTACAGTTCTGCATTCATAATTCCCTCCACACTCACCACCAAGCTGGAGCACCTGGGACTCAGCTCATCTATGAGTCAGTGGATCTTCAACTTCCTAACTGGTAGACCACAGGCAGTAAGGATGGGCGGACATGTCTCAGCCTCCATCACTCTCAGCACTGGAGGCCCCAGGGGTGTGTTCTGAGCCCCCTGCTGTACTCTTTGTACACATATGACTGTGTGGCCACTACCAGCTCCACCACCATCATTAAGTTTGCTGACGACGCCGTCGTGGTGGGCCTGATCTCTGATAACAACGAGGCGGCCTACCTGAAGGAGATTAGGAATCTGGAGAACTGGTGCCAGAGGAACAACCTCCTTCTAAACGTCAATAAGACAAAGAAGTTGATAGTGGACTTCAGCACTAAGCAAGAGAGGAACTACCAGACCCTCATCATCAACGAGAGCCCAGTGGAGAGAGTGGACAGCTTCAAATACCTCGGTGTTCACATCACACAGGACCTGTCATGGTCCTGTCACATCAACACCGTGGTGAAAAAGGCCCGACAGCGTCTCTACCACGTCACCTCACGCTTGAGAGACTACCGATTGCCCTCCAAGGTGCTCAGGAACTTTTACTCCTGCACCATAGAGAGCATCCTGACGGGAAACATCTCAACCTGGTTCGGGAACAGCACCATGCAGGACAGACGAGCTCTACAGAGGGTGGTGCGATCAGCAAAGCGCATCATCCGCACCGAGCTCCGTGACCTGGACTTGACCTACAGCAAGCAGTGCTGGACCAAGGCCAGGAAGATCGTGCAGGACCTCAGGCCTCCCAACAATGGACTGTTCTCTCTGTTGAGGTCATGAAAGCGATTCCGCTCCCTGAAGGCCAACACAGAGAGACTGAGGAGGAGCTTCTTCCCACAGGCGATACGGTCTCTCAATCACACCACCACACAGTACTGACCCACACATATGGTTTTTACACACACACTGGACATTCGTTTACACTAGTGGCCACTGCACAACTACACCTGGTGGTCATCATATCACTCTGTCACAAGTCACTTTAAATAAATCACTTTTTAAACATATTTTGCACTGCACTAGACACTTTAAATATATGAATTGCACAAACGTTGAACATTACCATTCTTTCATTACTATTTATTCAAACACCATTCCACACAAAAATTACATAAATATATACCTACCCGTTCAGCTGCTCTTACTGTTTTATATTTCTTCATACATTCTTCAAATATTTTTGATATCGTGTATTTTTGTCATAGTTATTTATTTTTTTTACTTTAGTTTTTATAACTTATTTTATTCTTTTCTAGTTTTATTTACCCTATATTTTAATTTTCATATTTATATTTATTTTCTATTACTATTTATAGTCTTTGAAATCGCTGACAGCTGTGCACCGGTCATGCCGTTTTCTGCCTTTTCCAACCTGCGATTCTTATTTCTCTCAGCAGATGGCGCAAAGGATCGAGCATACTAGCTATGCGTCATTCAGTGTGTATATGTAACTATCTCAGGTTTCATTCCATAGATGCAGTTTGTTATATATATATATATATATATATATATATATATATATATATACACATACACACACACAGGTCCTTCTCAAAAAATTAGCATATTGTGATAAAGTTCATTATTTTCTGTAATGTACTGATAAACATTAGACTTTCATATATTTCAGATTCATTACAAAAAAAAACAAATAAAGCCATAAACACATAACACAATACATAAAGCGGAAGCAAACACCACGATTATGCCTCGTTGCGTTCAGTGACCACGCACCTATTCGCACCTAACAGAAAATGTAGATGCAGATACCAAATGTACAAATAGGCATGCTAATATATATCTTCTTTGTCTTTCGGCTGTTCCCTTTCAGGGGTCGCCACAGCGAATCATTTGCCTCCATCTAACCCTATCCTCTGCATCCTCTTCTCTCACACCAACTAACTTCATGTCCTCTCTCACTGCATCCATAAATCTCCTCTTTGGTCTTCCTCTAGACCTCCTGCCTGGCAGTTCCAACCTCAGCATTCTTCTACCGATATATTCACCATCTCTCCTCTGAACATGCCCAAACCACCTCAATCTGGCCTCTCTGACTTTATCTCCATGCATGCTAATATATATATAGCATTTTATTTAAAAAGTGTATATATATATATATATATATATATATATATATATATATATAAAATCGCTATTACAGACCTGGCCATTAAGAACTCATGTTTCGAGAAAATGGAGCCCGCGGCTGCCTACAGCAAGCTGTGAAAATGCCCTTCATGTCTTCAGTGTACAGATGTCGCCATTAAAAACGCACGTTTCGAGAAAAGGGATCCCGCGACTTGCCGCGGCTGCAGGCGGCAAGCTGTGTAGGGCCCACGACTGCCCTGTAGGGGGCAGTCGTGTTTCAGTCTGAAGTATTGTGTGTCTACTGAAGCCGAAAAATTTGTTCTCTCTCTTAAGCGACAGAGCTTATAAACGTGTCAAGCTCAAACTGTAAATACTGATATGTATTTATTCTTCATTTTCTTATCTCCTTCAATGATACTTCTTTAACTGCGCTTTCACCATTCAGTGTAATTATTATTATTAGTAGTAGTGCTCCGAATTTATTTTTATTATTATTGTAACGCACCCACGCGTAGGTGCAAAAAGACTACAAAGATGTATGATATGTTTGCCCAAAACTACTACTTCTTTGTCTTTCGGCTGTTCCCTTTCAGGGGTTGCCACAGCGAATCATCTGCCTACATCTAACCCTATCCTTTGCATCCTCTTCTCTCACACCAACTAACTTCATGTCCTCTCTCACTGCATCCATAAATCTCCTCTTTGGTCTTCCTCTAGAGCTCCTGCCTGGCAGTTCCAACCTCAACATCCTTCTACCGATATATTCACAATGTCTCCTCTTAACATGTCCAAACCACCTCAATCTGGCCTCTCTGACTTTATCTCCAAAACATCTAACAGGGGTTGTCCCTCTGATGAACTTATTTTTGATCCTATCCATCCTTGTCACTCCCAAAGAGAACCTCAACTCTTCAGCTCTGCTACCTCCAACTTTGCCTCCTGTCTTCTCTTAAGTGCCACTGTCTCTAAGCCATAGAGCATCGCTGGTCTCACCACTGTCCTGTACACCTTTCCTTTTATTCTCAGTGATATTCTTTTATCGCACAACACACTTGACACTTTTCTCCACCCATTCTAACCTGCCTGTACCCGCCACTTCACCTCCTTTGAACACTCCCCATTGCTCTGGACCATTGACCCTACGTACTTAAAGTCCTGCACCTTCTTTACCTCTGCTCCCTGTATTCTCACTGTTCCTCTTGGGTTCCTCTAATTCACACACATGTATTCAGTCTTGCTGCGGCTAACCTTCATTCCTTTGCACAATGTCATCTGCAAACATCATAGTCCATGGAGACTCCTGTCTAACCTCATCTGTCATCCTGTCCATGACCAGAGCAAACAAAAAGGGGCTTAGAGCCGATCCTTGATGCAGACCCACCTCCACCTTGAACTCTTCTGTCACACCTACAGCATCTTACCACTGTCTTACAGCTCTCATGCATGTCCTGCACCACTCTAACATACTTCTTCCTCATACAAGACCACAGCTCCTCTCTCGGCACCCTGTCATATGCTTCCTCTAAATCTACAAAGACACAATGCAACTCTTTATTACCTTCTCTGTACTTCTCCACCAGCATCCTCAAAGCAAATACTGCATCTGATGCACTCTTTCTAGGCATAAAACCATATTGCTGCTTACAAATACTCACCAATGCCCTTAACCTCGCTTCCACTACTCTTTCCCACAGCTTCATTGTATGGCTCATTAGCTTTATACCTCCCTTGTTCTTAAAAATCGGCACCAATACACTTATTCTCCATTCCTCTGGAATCCTCCCACTCTCCAAGATCTTGTTAAACAAACTAGTCAGAAACTCTACTGCCACCTCTCCTAAGCACCCCCATACCTTCGCAGGTATGTCATTAGGACCAACAGCCTTTCCACTCTTCATCCTCTTCAACGCCCTTCTCACCTCACTTTTACTAATATCTCCCTGTACTTCTGTCTACTCTCTTCAGTCCTCAGTATCCCACTTCTTCTTAGCTAGCCTCTTTCCCTGTATACACTCCTGGACATCCTTATTTCACCACCAAGTCTCCTTGTCCACTTTTCCCTTACCTGATGATACACCAAGTACCCTCTTACCTGTCTTCCTGATCACATTGGCTGTAGTTGTCCAGTCAACTGAAAGCACCCCCTGACCACCCATTGCCTGTCTCAACTCCTCCCTGAAGACTACACAACATTCTTTTTTTTTCAGCTTCCACCACTTTGTCCTCAGCTCTGCCTTTGTTCTCTTCACCGTCCTCACCACCAGGGTTATTTTACACACCACCATTCTGTGGTGTCTGGCTACACTTTCCCCTACCAACACTTTGCAGTCACTGATCTCTTTCAGATTACAATGTCGACACAAGATGTAGTCTACCTGAGTGCTTCTGCCTCCACTCCAACAGTAGGTAGACAACCAGGTTGACGGTTATTACCGTCGCGCTCACCGCCGTGGAAAAACAGCAGCATCCAAAATAAATTAGTTGCATTTTAAAGTCATTCGTGAAATGACCGCCAGGTGGCGCAAAGTGACATTTTTCACTCTACGCAGTTTTAAAGATAACTAAGTCATAAAAAAGACTTAATATGTTGTATCAAAGAAATACTACAGTGATTGTAATTTCCACATCTGAGAACTTTATACAACAAAAAAGAAAAATCTGAACCAGAGATATAGATATTTATTGTATAATAATGAGTCAAAAAACAAACATTTGTTAAATTTTGTTTCGACAGGCGATGAATGAATGTACAAAGAATGAACTGTTATAGAGCCTATCTCTGTTTGTACCTGTTTATTGTTATTTTAAAAAATACATTCAAACATACATAAAACTTTAAATATAGAAATAACTGGTAAAATAGACTTTCAGAATAAAACATTATAATAACTCCAAATAGACGCACTAAAAATGCTGTGTTGTTTCTGTAAACACATTGTTGGGTGGTTTATGCTGGGTCAAAATTCTGGGTTATTCTGGGTACTTTAAACACATTGTTGTGTTGCTTATGTTGGGTCAAATGAGATGTAGTGAGTCATTTACAAATGAACACCTGGTTGGGTTATTTTGAGCCAACAACTGGTTTATTATTTATTCTCTGGTTTCTCCAAACGGCAGCCTGCAAAATGTTTAACATATTATTGTTATTGTGTTACAAGTGTAGTTTTCGGAGATTTGAGTTTCAGTACATCTCCCGGCGCTCTGCGCATAACACCGGCCCAACGCAGCTTTGGAAAGAATTTTTAAACGTTTTTTAACGTTTTCTACATTGGGCGCATGCCCATCACAGCCGCGCGCCGTGACGTCTTCTTCTTCTTCTTCTTCTTTTGGTTTTATGGCGGGTTGCAAACCAACTTTAAGGTGCATACCGCCACCTACTGTGATGGAGTGTGAAGAGTATGAGCTACTTCCTCCTAAATCCTACTATATAACCCACTATTCTTAATAAATCTCATGACTACATTTATTTGTTTTTCAGAATTTAGACCATCATTTAAAAAACTGTTTATGGTGAATTCCTGGCACCCTACTGCTTGTAATTCTTTCTTAAGAATCTTCCTTTCTTTTTCATATATCTTACATTCCTTCAACACATGTTCTATAGACTCTTCTGTCAAGCAGACTTCACATAAACCTGTACTATGCTTCCCTATTAAGTGTAAAGTGTTATTTAGATTTGAATGTCCAGTTCGTAACTGTGTAAAGATAACTTGTTCTCTTCTACTTAAGTTGTGAACTATTTTGCTTTTCTTTATGTTTTTTTGAACCTTGTAAAAGTGCCGACCTGTATGACATGAATCCCAAAATGTCTGCCATTTCCTATTACATGTCTTTAAAATTAACTGTTTTCCCTCTGATCTACTAAGTAAAAGGTTTATATTTGGTTCTTCCATTTTTAATGATTCTTTGGCTATTTTATCTGCTTCCTCATTACCTTGAATTCCCACGTGTGCATGGACCCACATAAATCGAATTATATTTCCCACTTGTTGTAAACTGTATAATCTGATCATGATTTCTGTTAAAATATCAGTTCTATTTGTTTCCATTGACTGTAAACTTCTAAGGACTGCCATAGAGTCAGAACATATTACCACTTTATCAGGTCTAATTTCATAAACCCATTTTAGTGCCATTAGAATTGCTGTCATCTCACCTGTATATACTGATGTATCATCTGTTATCCTTCCAGCCTTTCTCACCTTAAACTCTGGGACATAAAATGCAGCTCCTGTCCTTCCAGTATCTGGATTCTTAGACCTGTCTGTGTATATTTGAAGAAATGAATAATGTGAGTTTTTAATATAGTCGTTTACATATGTAATTAAACTAACATCTTCATCCATTTCCCTTCTGTTCTCGTGCAATTTTAAGTCTATTTCAGGATGAGCTATTATCCAAGGTGGAATTGGGGATAATACCACTGTTGGGGTAAATGATATTGAATCTAGTCCATCTTCATTAACCCATCCCTTTATTTCCCATGCAAAGCCTTTACCTGTTGTGTTTAAAATTTCCCAGCAGTCATTCAAGACTTCCTTTACCGGATGATCATCTCTCTGTCCCTTTAAGTTTATCCAGTATGCCATAGCTAGTTTCCGTCTTCTTATAAATAATGGCATTTCTGATGTTTCCACTTGCAAAGCTGCTTATAACTTAGTTATAACTGCTCCTAAAATAAGTCTTAATGCCTTGGCTTGCATGACATCTAGTTTCTTTAACAAAGTTGATGTATAATTTTAGCATTTTATTCTCTTTAATTTTTTTCCTCGTGAAAATCTGGTAACATGTTTTGGATATTGAAAATTTAAATCCCCATTCTAATGACCACTTTTCAAGCACTTCTATAGCTTCTTGAATTTTATCCATATTAAAAGTTATATTCCTTCCTCTTTTCCACATTATTCCATCATCTGCATATAAACCAGTGTTAATTCCTGGGGCTACTCCTTTAATACTCCTAAATATCATTAATCATAATGTTAAATAATATAGGACTAATCACGCTTCCCTGAGGCGTTCCATTTTCCACACTTAAAATTTGAGACATTACACCACCCACTTGAACTTAAATTGTTCTGTCAAATAAAAAACTTAAAACCCAATTAAACATTCTTCCTTCTATCCCAATTCTTTTCATTTTAATAAGTAATCCTTCTTTCCATAGCATGTCATATGCCTTCTCCATATCAAAATAGACTGCCACTAATCCCTCTTTAATGGCTATAGCTTTCTTTACATCTGTCTCCATTTTTACTAATGCATCCAATGTTGAACGGCCTTTTCTAAAACCATACTGATTAGGTGCCAGCACTCCCTTACTCTCAAGTACATAATTTAATCTATTTACAATCATTTTTTTCCATCAGTTTACATAAATTTTATGTAAGCGCAATTAGCCTGTAGTCCCCTGCCATCGATGCATCTTTCCCTGGTTTAGCTATTGAAATTACTATTGCATGTTTCCATGACTTTGGCATTCTTCCCTCTACCCATATCTTATTATACAAATCTAATACTACTTTGAGTATTCTATCATTTGCATTTTTAAGCATAATATAACAAATTCTATCTTGTCCAGGTGCTGTTTGTTTTATCCTGTGTAGTACTCTTTTAAGTTCCCACATTTCAAAGTCAGCATCTAAAGCTCCTTTTCCATCAGGTCGTTTAGTATAAATGTCCTGATTTTGATTTAAAATTTCCTGTCTTTTCATTCTGTAATTCTCATCAAGGTTTTCTTTACTATGGGCTTTCTGAAAGGTTTTAACTAATATTTCTGCCTTTTCCTTTTCTGTAACAGCTGTCCTCCCTTCTCCTAAAATTACTGGCATGTTTCTGGTTTTATATATTCCAATCATCTTCTTCAACATACTCCATACCTCCCCTAATTCAGTTTCCTTCCCTATGGAATCACAATAATCTCTCCAATATCTCTTTTTTTGCCTGCTTAATTGTTCTTCTAGCTTTTGCTCTCTTCCTCTGATATTCTATTACAGCTTCTGGTGTCAATGTTTTTTTTCAGCATTCTAAATGCTTTATTTCTGTTTTTAATTGAATTACTACATTCATCGTTCCACCATGGAACAGCTCTTTTCCTCCTATTTCCTTCAACTTGTGGTATACTTTCTTTTGCTGCCCTGGCTAAAATCAAACTTATCTTCTCTGTAAGTTTATCAGTATCATCCTCTGTGCTGCAATTCATTAATTCTAACTCACATATTTTGTTATACTTCTCCCAATCTGCTTTCTCAAATTTCCATCTATTTTGTTTTATCATCATATTCCTTTGCATTTCTAATCCTACCGTGCAACTTACTGGAAAATGGTCACTTCCAACTGATGTTTGCTCCATCACCCCCCACTGACACTTCACTGCTATTGATGCTGAGACTATTGTTAGATCTATGCATGATTTTATTTGTTTCCTGATGTCAAATCTCGTACCGCTACCATCATTTAAACATACCAATAAATTGTCTTCCATATATTCTTCCACCACTATTCCATTTTTATCTGTGTTTGAACTTCCCCATATCACACTATGTGCATTAAAATCCCCGCACCATATTACTATACCTTCTTCTTTACTCCAAATGTTGTTTAACTCCATTGAAGATATTTGTTCACACGGGTTGTAATAGTTTATTATTGTTACTTTCCCTAACGATGTCCATACCTCTACCTTAATACATTCATATAGTGTTTCTACCCTTACTTCCCTATACGCTACCCCATTCTTTAAAAACGTTGCACACCCTCCACCATTTTCTCTTGATCTATCTTTTCTAACGGATAGATACCCTGGAATAGTGAAGTCTAAATGCGACTTAAGCCATGTTTCTTGGACACAAATTAAATCAGGAAGGTCTGTCATTTCATGCACAACCTTCTTGAACTCCTGGCCGTTCGCAGTCAGACTCCTAGCATTCCATTGTATTATCCTAAATGTCATATTATTTGTTTTATTTGTTTAACCTTTGCCTGTCCAGGGTCTCCTGAGATTGCATTATTCTCAGTTTGCCCTAGTAATGTCTGAATTTTCTTAACTGATAATTCTGTAATACCTAGCTGACGAGCTGCTGCAGATATAATGATTTTCAGTTTCTCTGTTCTTTTGTTAGTTTGAGCTGTACAGTTGATGACTTCAGCAATAAATGCAATGAAGCTTACTTTGCTAATCATAAGCATATCTGCATCTACACTTGTTTTTGACCTTTCTGCTCTCTTGTTTGATGTTTTCTTGCTCATTTTGAACCTTTTTAACTGCCTGAGCATAAGAAACATTATGCTCTGATTTGTACTTCATAGCTTCCATGGCTTGTTTTTGTGCTATGCATCCTAAGTATGCTGCACTATGTGGACCTCCACACTTGCAACACTTAGGTTCAACTAGATCCCCACATTCTCCAAAACCATGTTCCCCTCCACATTTACAGCATCTTTTCTTTCCCTTACATACATCTGCTACATGGCCCAACCTCTGGCAATTGAAACATCTCAATGCAGGTTTAATAAAAGGTCTAACAGGGTAGCAGATATATCCCATTTTGACTTTTTCTGGAAGCTTTTTCCCATTCACTGTTATCATTACTGTTTTACATGGCTCTTTTTTCCCATTTCTGTTTGACGACAATCTTTTCACATCTATTACCTTTTCATTCATTAACTGGTTCCTTAATACCTCATCTGATAAAGACATCGGGACTCCAGTAATTACTCCTTTAATGCCATTCACCTCGCCAGGCACATGGCATTTAACTCTTAATCCTCCTAACTCCTTCATTTTGATGAACATCTCTTGTTGTTTTTTATTCAAACAAAATACAATCACCCGATTGTTGGTTAGGTACCTGGCTGATTTTATTTTCCCAACAGCTTTTTTAAGTACCTTTGTTAATCGCATTGGATTACTCATTTCATCAATCGTCTCAAACATCAATATAACTTTGTACTCATCCTCCTTTCTCATCGTTTTACTCCTTCTTTCCCCTTCTCCGGTGAATTCCTTAGAGTCTGAGCCTCTGTCTTTGCGTTTCTGAGACATCTGTTCAACCTGAGCCCAGTTATCAAAACTCATATAATTTGAATCGTCCTCTTCATCTAAACTATCCCCTTCATTCCCTTCATTCACACCACAGCTGTCGCTTAACCCGCCACGCTGTCTTTCCTTAGCCGCACGAGCGGAGCTGCAAGACGCGGAACACGCCATGTCCATCCACCCGTCCCAGAAAAAACAACCGAGGTCCGCGCGCCGTGACATATCGTGATCCTCGTCTTAACGTAGTCTAATCAGCGCTCAGCTGCACACATAAAGTAAAAAAAAAAAATGCGTTGGGGGAAAAACAGCAAGGAGACTGACTCTGACCATTTTAATACGACCATTAGTGACGTAACTTCCTGTTTTTGTATTGTTGCCGCGAAAGTTTTGCGTTTGTATCAGCATTTAAATTACATAGCTTTTTCATTTATACAATAATAATATTAATAGCAACTAGTTTTTACATCTTCATACTATTTGGCCTACGCTTTTTTTCCCGTTTTTTTGCGTTTTTTGGAGAATGCGCGAGTTTCTTCGTCTAAAAACAACAAACGGAATTCAGCTCCAAACAACTAAACTCTGACTCAGGTACGATATAATGGATAATATTCAGCTTGTTCAGTGTGTGGAGTGCAGGATGTTTAGACATTCTTCCTCCGTCGTTAGTGGTAATTTTACTTGTGACAGGTGTGTGTTAGTGAGCACTCTGACGGAGAAGATATCAGCGTTAGAGGAGCACATCCAGACTTTAGAGAGGGTTAGAGAGTGCGAGAGCAGTGTTATTCCTGTAGCGGACAGTCTGGGTGCCGCAGCCGGAGATAACCAGCCCCTGACTCCGGCATTAGAGCCCTCACAGCGGGGCGAGTGGGTGACGACTCGGCGGCATACTCGTTCAGCCAAAGCTAACGCTAAGGCTAGCCCACCGGAGCACGCCTCTTCTGCGCTTCACGTGTCCAACAGGTATGCTCTCCTCAGTGATGCACCCACTGAGAAACCTGAAAGAGCTCTGGTTATAGGAGACTCTATAATGAGGCACGTAAAATTAGCTAGACCTTTAGGGGCAACAGCGGCAGTGGTTAGGTGTATCCCGGGAGCCAGAGCACTGGACATAGCAGGTAATCTTAGGGCTCTAGGACAGCACAGGTTCTCAAAGATAGTGGTACATGCTGGAGCTAACAATATACACCTTTCTCAGTCAGAGGTTACCAAGAATAACTTTTCAGAGGTGTTTAAATTAGCGAAGGCGATGTCCGATGACGTAATATGCTCTGGTCCCATCCCAATGAGACGTGGTGACATAACTTACAGCAAGTTATGGTCGCTGAACCGCTGGATGTCCAGGTGGTGCTCCGAAAACAACGTGGGCTTCATAGACAATTGGAAGACCTTTGAGGGCAAAGCTGGCCGGTTAGGGCGGGACGGTGTCCATCCCACTCGGGAAGGTGCTGCTCTCATTCCTTGTAGTATGGCCCATAGTCTCAGAAGAGGCCTAGTTAATCGGTGACAATCCAGAGCCCAGGCCAGGGTGCAGACAGACAGGCTAAACCAACCGTCTGCAAGCTGCATAGAGTCGTCACTCAGGGTTCATCATATTGAGACTGTGTCTGTTCCCCGAGCTAAACACAAATTTACAAAGACTCAGAAAGTCTGTTTTAGTAATTTAATTAACATAAAGACCACAAACTCAGATCATACTGAATGCGCAGCCGGCACATCTGATCTGAAGCTAGGACTGTTAAATATTAGATCTCTCGCATCAAAAGCAGTTATAGTTAATGAAATTATCACGGATCAGGAATTTGATATACTCTGTTTAACAGAAACCTGGATTAAACAGGACGAGTATGTAGCTCTAAATGAAGCTAGTCCTCCTGGATACAGCTACATACACCAGCCGCGGTTAACTGGTAAAGGAGGAGGCGTCACAGTTATTCACAATGATAATTTGACTATTGTACAAAAACACGGACACAAATTTAATTCATTTGAAATTCTTTATAGTAACACAAGTGTATTTAGCTATATTAAGTCAGCTCAGTCGATTCCACAAATTGTCATTTACAGACCTCCAGGGCCGTACTCTGAATTTCTTAGTGAATCTGCAGATTTCCTCTTAAACCTAGTCGTTTCTGTAGACAAGGTGTTAATTGCTGGAGATTTTAATATTCATTTTGAGAATCCGGAAGACCCTGTTTGTAGAGCATTTATGTCCATACTGGACTCGGTAGAAGTAAATCAGTGTGTAGTAGGACCCACTCATAAAGCAGGTCACACTTTAGATTTAATAATATTATTGGGATTAAGTATAAGAAATTTATTCACAATCCCACTATCTGAAGTTATCTTAGATCACTATCTGGTCTCAATTCAAGTGTGTCACAGTAATAATGTACGGACGGCGCCGCGCTACCGTATGAAACGTACATTCACATCAACTACCAAACAGAGTTTTGTAGTCTCCCAGAGTTCCCAACTTCAACTAGATCACTGTCTGACCCCACAGAACTCGATCAGGCGAATGAATATTTAGAGTCGACGTTCTGTTATACCTTAGATAATCTAGCTCCAGTTAAAAGAAAAATTATTAGAGACAAGAAACTCGCTCCCTGGTATAACGATCATACACGCTCTTTAAAAAGACCGCTCGGAAATTAGAACGTAAATGGCGTATTTTAAATAGCATGGAAGGAGAGCATCCTAAACTATAGAAAAGCTCTTAGTGTAGCTAGATCAACATATCTCTTCACTCTTATAGAAAATAACAAAAATAATCCTATATTTTTATTTAATGCTGTAGCCAAATTAACCGGAAATAAGACCACTGCAGAAATCTCCACAACAACATCATGCAATAGTGAGGACTTCAAGAACTTTTTTAATATTAAAATTGTAAATATTAGGCATAAAATTGAGGCTTTGAAACCGAACAGTGTAATTGATGCAGATGTTAATCTAGCCATGTCAGATCAGAACCTAGAATACTTTACTCCCCTTGAAGAGAATGAACTAATTTCACTCATCTCTTCTGCAAATTCATCAACCTGTATATTAGATCCTGTACCGACACATTTTCTTAAACAGATAGTACCAGCAATAACAGAACCCCTGTTGGGAATAATTAATTCTTCACTCAGCATTGGGTATGTTCCAAAATCTTTTAAATAAGCAGTTATTAAACCGATTATTAGGAAACCTGACCTCGACCCCTGTCAGCTGTCCAATTACAGGCCAATATCAAACCTCCCCTTTATCTCTAAGATTCTGGAAAAGATAGTAGCGGAGCAGCTATGCTCATATCTACATAGAAATGGCATACATGAACTGTATCAGCAAGGATTTAGACCTCATCACAGCACAGAGACAGCACTCGTTAAAGTAGTAAATGACATCCTATTGGCCTTTTATCAGGGTTGTGTAACTATGCTTGTTTTACTCGACCTCAGTGCAGCTTTTGACACCATTGATCACGCTATTCTTCTTCACAGATTAGAAAATGTAGTAGGAATTAAGGGTACAGCCCTCTCCTGGCTCAGATCCTATCTGACCGATCGTTATCAGTATGTAGACTTAAATGGTGATTATTCTGCATGTTCTCTAGTGGAGTTTGGCGTTCCGCAGGGTTCAGTTTTAGGTCCACTGTTTTTTTCCCTTTACATGCTTCCTCTGGGCAACATAATCCGTAAGCATGGTATTAGTTTTCATTGTTATGCTGACGACACACAGTTATATGTCTCAGCAAAACCTGATGAGAAAAAACAGCTTACTAAAGTTGAGCAATGTGTGCAGGACATAAGAAATTGGATGCTAATTAACTTCCTTCTGCTTAATCTGGATAAGACAGACGTTCTAGATATTGGACCGCATACAGCTAGGAGTAAAATTTTAGATCACACCGTAACTTTAGATGGGCTTTCTGTTCTATCAAGTGCAACAGTAAAAGACCTTGGTGTGATTATAGATTCCAGCCTTTCATTTAAAGCTCATGTAGATAATATTACCAGGATAGCATTCTTTCACCTCAAAAATATTGCCAAGATAAGACATATATTGTCGCTAAACGATGCAGAAAAACTAGTTCATGCTTTTATCACCTCATGGTTGGACTATTGTAATGCCTTACTGTCTGGTTGTTCAGCTAGGTGCATAAATAAGCTTTAGCTAGTCCAGAATGCAGCAGCAAGAGTCCTCACTAGAACCAGAAGATATGAGCACATCACCCCTATCTTATCTTCACTGCATTGGCTCCCTGTGAAATTTCGCATTGATTTTAAAATACTACTCTTGACATATAAAGCATTAAATGGTCTCGCGCCGCAGTACCTGAGCGAACTGCTAGTGTCTTACGAACCGCCACGCCTACTTTCGATCAAAGGATGCAGGCTGCTTGTCAGTACCGCGTATTATGAAAAATACAGCTGGGGGCAGAGCTTTTTCTTACCACGCCCCCAAATTATGGAATAGTCTTCCAAATAGTGTTCGGGACTCAGACACAGTCTCAGTGTTTAAGTCCAGGCTAAAAACCTATTTATTTAGCCAAGCATTTTTATAAATAGATTTGCCTTAGGTAAAGGAGCAGATCTGGGGGACTCATGGACGTAGAGTATTATGGTGAACTGGTATGTTTGGATGCTGTCTTCCTCACTCTCATTGATCACTCAGGTTTGCTGACGGTGAGGTGATTGCTTTACATCTCAGGAAGCCCTCATGTTTGTGTTTTCTTTTGGCTCTCCCTTTTAGTTATGCTGTCATAGTTAGTCCTGGCGGAGTCTCTGCTTGCACTCTACAGTTAATATACATTCACATTATACACTGTGTGACTGTGACCATACCTAACTGCCATCGCTCCTCTTCTTCTCTTTCTCCCCCTCTTTCTCTTTCCTCTCTCCTCCTGTCTCCCCCTTTCACTCTTTCTTACTCTCTGTCGAGCTACACATGTCGTTCCTGAGCTGCCAGTGATCCAGACTCCCTCTGCCCTCCGGACCTGTCTGACCCATCCTGGTGCCTCGCTTCTGGTTGGAGATCTCGTCACATGGATGCCCCGTGTGTCTCTTTGGGATGCATCTTTTGTCTGGGGATGATCCTCTCTACCTAAAAGATGGATCTGGCCTCGACTGGTGTTGGCAACTGTTTCTCTGGGGACTTGACAGTTCAATAGTTCAGGACTGGAACTTCCTACAAGTCTACCTGAGTCTTCAATAACTACCTGGACTCCATACTAAGATCAATTAACATCAGCTATTATAGCTGAACTGGCTGCCACCTAACACACTGTATAATGCAGATAATTTACTGCTTTCTGTTTCACCCAAATGAGGATGGGTTCCCTGTTGAGTCTGGTTCCTCTCAAGGTTTCTTCCTATTACCATCTCAGGGAGTTTTTCCTTGCCACTGTCGCCCTCAGCTTGCTCACCAGGGACAAACTGACTATTCTGATTCATACACATTCACATTTCATACAAACTTAAATAATTCTTTTGATTGTGTAAAGCTGCTTTGCGCCAATGACAATTGCTAAAAGCGCTATACAAATAAAATTGAATTGAATTGAATTGAATTAATAAGTCATTGACAAATTAGTGATTTCTTTGGTTTTGGCTGTAGTGATGCAGGTAATCCTGTATTCTCGTCATTTCCGCAGTAGTGAATGCGCATATAATTCACTTTCCATATGAATTACAGAATCTAAAATGTATTTTCCATAAGTTTAAAAGCAGACATTTCGGTTTCTATAAGTATATATTTTTTCACGTCTATGAGGTGAGTATACACGGTGTTTCGGTTAATTTTCTGACGCGCTCAAGTTCTCTAAAAACAATACAGAACAGCACTCCCTGTTTACGTTAATTATTTTACAAAATCATAGTTTTTTTCGTCATTGTGACGGCTAAAAATAGATGCAGGATTATTTTATATAGTCTAAATAAAACTGCTTTTCTAAATGCGGGCTATTGTTTATCTCCTCCTCTTTAATTTCCTACGTTGTCTAATCAGTGCACAACCGCACGCATAAAGTTTTCCAGAGCGCAGAGAAATTTTGTTTTCCTAAATAATATTTATGCAGTGGTTCTTGGCCTGGGATGTTGTTCTTTTAGTGTTACTGTGTGTGCTTCACAATGGCAGACAACATTCAAATGCAAATTATTCACCCTCCCCAGGTGTGAATCAGCTGTTCTCACCTATACCTTCAGAGAAACTGAAATGCACCCCTCCACACTTTAAGACCTGGATTCTGAAGACCTGCAGTGATTCGGGCCTCTTTTTAAATTTGTGCAAATTTGATCTTCTGGATTCTAGATTCAAAAATTTATATTATTACTGTTTTACTGGACAGGGCCGGTTCTAGACAGGCACATATGGGGGGAAAGTGAGAAATGTGAAGGGGGCATCATGTGTACACATCATGTTCAAGCACTGTTTTTTTCCCTGTGCTTATAGTAACAGTATTGTCCAACAGTATGGTCTCAAAAACGTTTAACCTAAAGTAAGACTTAACACACTATAACTAGAATATTTACAAAACTAAAAGGTTGTCTTATGAATAATAAAAAAATCTAGGTTAAAGCAGAGAGATAGGGCTATAGAACAGATCATATGTTTTATATATATATATATATATATATATATATATATATAGTAAATAAACAGCTCTCTTCCCTCCAATCCACTCTAAAAAAAACAGTCTCCTACACTCAACAAAAATATAAACGCAACACCTTTGTTTCTGCTCCGATTTTTCATGAGATGGACTTAAAGATCTAAAATTCATTCCAGATACACAATATTACCATTTCTCTCAAACATTGTTTACAAATCAGTCTAAATGTGTGATAGTGAGCACTTCTGCTTTGCTGAGATAATCCATCCCACCTCACAGATGTGCCACATCAAGATGCTGATCTGACATCATAAGTAGTGCACAGGTGTACCTTATACTGCCCACAATAAAAGGCCACCCTGGAATGTGCAGTTTTGTCTCACAGCAAAATGCAACAGATGCCACAAGCATTGAGGAAGCGTGCAATTGGCATGCTGACAGCAGGAATGTCAACCAGATCTGTTGCTCGTGCATTGAATGTTCATTTCTCCACCATAAGTCGTCTCCAAAGGCGTTTCAGAGAATATGGCAGTACATCCAGCCATCCTCACAACCGCAGACCATGTGTAACCACACCAGCCCAGGACCTCCACATCCAGTAGGTTCACCTCCAAGATTGTCTGAGACCAGCCACTCAGACAGCTGCTGAAACAATTGGTTTGCATAACCAAACAATTTCTGCACAAACTGTCAGAAACTGTCTCAGATAAGCTCAACTGCATGCTTGTCGTCCTCATCGGGGTCTTGACCTGACTCCAGCTTGTTGCCATAACAGACTTGAGTGAGCAAATGCTCACATTCGATGGCGTCTGGCACGTTGGAGAGGTGTTCTCTTCACGGATGAATCTCGGTTTACATTGTTCAGGGCAGATGGCAGACAGCGTTTGTGGCGTCGTGTGGGTGAGCGCTTTGCTGATGTCAATGTTGTGGATCGAGTGGCCCATGGTGGTGGTGGGTTTATGGTATGGGCAGGCATCTGTTATGGACAAAGAACACAGGTACATTTTATTGATGGCATTTTGAATGCACAGAAATACCGTGATGAGATCCTGAGGCCCATTGTTGTGCCATACATCCATGAACATCACCTCATGTTTCAGCAAGATAATGCACGGCCCCATGTTGCAAAGATCTGTACACAGTTCTTGGAAGCTGAATATGTCCCAGTTCTTGCATGGCCAGCATACTCACCGGACATGTCACCCATTGAGCATGTTTGGGATGTGCTTGACCGGCGTATACGACAGTTCACAGCGTGTACCAGTTCCCACTAATATCCAACAACTTCGCACAGCCATTGAAGAGGAGTGGACTAACATTCCACAGGCCACAATTGACAATCTGATAAACTCTATGCGAAAAAGATGTGTTGCACTGCATGAGGCAAATGGTGGTCACACCAGATACTGACCGGTTCTGAGTCCCCAGACCCCCAATAAAGCAAAAAACTGCACATTCCAGGGTGGCCTTTTATTGTGGGCAGTATAAGGTACACCTGTGCACTACTCATGATGTCAGATCAGCATCTTGATGTGGCACACCTGTGAGGTGGGATGGATTATCTCAGCAAAGCAGAAGTGCTCACTATCACACATTTAGACTGATTTGTGAACAATGTTTGAGAGAAATGGTAATATTGTGTATCTGGAATGAATTTTAGATCTTTAAGTCCAAAAATCGGAGCAGAAACAAAGGTGTTGTGTTTATATTTTTGTTGAGTGTGTGTGTATATATATATATATATATATATATATATATATATATATATATATATATATATAATTTCATCATATTAAGTAAATATTCACAAAGTGCTTTTAAAGTGTTTTTAGCTGTTTGTGTCCAGCATTGAATAATGATTTCATCCATTATTTGACCAGGGCTGGACATTATAGCTGGAATGTGGTTGTGGATTTATAACTGAAATTCTTCAGTCATATGTGAATTTATGACTGACGTCGCTGTGTGGAAACCCGCAACTCGTACTCACACTTTACAAAAGCCAGCGTTTTCATCAAAAGACTAATAAACGCGTGTTGTAGAGTATATACAACGCGACAGCGTGCTCAGTTACTGTCATCCCTTTTCTCACCTTTGATGTAGGTGTGAAGTTTTTTAAGGACAAAGTAAGTAAACCTAATCTGGGAGCTTTTATTTTCTTTCTTAAGCAGCCTGTTCCCCAGCCCGTTGTCTGCATATTGAAAGGTTTTTAAACCAGTTTTTATTCAGACACATTTAAAGACACTATTGCCTAACTGAAACCATCTTTTTCTCCATATGATCTTATTCATCCTAGATTTTTAAAACAAATCATTGATTCGGCTGGACCCGGCCTAGTGTCCTTTTTTAATAAATGCCTCTCAACAGGTGTGGTTCCTACTAATTTGAAAGTGGCTACTATCACTCCTCTCCTAAAGAAGCCCTCACTCGATACGTCTGTTCTAAAAAATTATCGTCCTATCTCTGTTTTACCATTTGTGTCGAGGTCTTGGAAAAGATTGTGTTTCTTGAACTTCAATACTTTCTTGCTTTAAACCGTCTATTTGATCATTTTTTTATCTGGTTTTAAGGCGGCCCACAGTACTGAATCAACTCTTTTGAGAGTGTTAAAAAACATTTTCTTAGCCACTGATACGGGGGATTCTGTTGTACTTGTTCTTTTAGATTTATCAGCTGCCTTCGACACTATTAATCACTTAATATTACTAAATAGACTAGAGTCCTGGGTGGGTCTCTCTGGCATAGTCTTAAAGTGGTTTCACTCATTTTTATCTGACAGAAAATATGTGGTAAAAATAGGAGATTTTTCCTCATCGACTGCTTCTTTTTCCTGTGGTCTTCCACAAGGCTCTGTGCTGGCTCCCACTCTATTTTCATTGTACATGCTACTGCCAGGCTCTATTTTTAGGAAACATGGGGTATCTTTCCACTTTTACGCTGATGACACGCAAATTTACTTACCTTTTAAGAAAAATTATGGCTTGGCCATGACTACTTTGTTATCCTGTTTAGATGAATTTAAATCTTGGTTATCTCTTAACTTTTTATCCCTTAATGAAAAGAAAACTGAGGTGACAGTTTTTGGCCCTTCGGAACACATGAAGGCCCCTAATCGTAATCTGGGTCCTCTATCAGCCTTTAGGTCCTCACAGGTTCGGAACTTAGACTTCCTGCTAGATGATACACTAAAACTTAATAAACAAATCTCTACTGTGATTGGATCTAGCTTTTATCGGCTCCACAGGCACGCAAAAATTAAACCTTTTCTCACTGGTAAGACTCTAGAGATGGCCATTCATGCTTTCATTACAACCCGCCTTGACATAATCTCTTTATTATGGTGTTTCTAAATCTTAAATCGCCTGTCTTCAACTGGTTCAGAATGCTGCTGCTAAATATCTTTTGAAAAAGTAAAAAAAGGGATCATGTGACTTCGCTTTTGAAAGCCCTTCATTGGCTGCCTGTTTAATTCAGAATCCATTAAAAAAATTTACTATTTGTTTTTAAATCGTTACACCAGCAAGCACCCTTTTACTTTTCTGAATTGCTGCACCATCATACACCCCTGAGAACTTTGAGATCCTGTGACCAGAAACTCCTCTTAATCCCACACTCCAGACTTAAGTGTAGAGGTGACCGTGCTTTTTCGGTTATTGGGCGTTGTCTCTGGAATGATTTGCCAGTTGTTATCCGAACGGCTCCTGGTTTAACTAGTTAAATAAGTCTGTTTTCTCTGGCCTACTAGGCTCTACTGTGCCTATTAAGTTTTTGTGTGTATTGTGTATTTTTTAGCCTTTTTATGATGTTATGATGTGGATATACAGCACTTTGGTCAGTCTCGTGGCTGTTATAAATGTGCTTTATAAATAACCTTTTTAAAAAGTTATCAAACCGGCTTCGCGGTTAGGGGAATTGGCAAAATTGAGGCGTTTAAAATGATTTAACAAGACCGAGCGGACGTCTCTGCCTAAAATGTCTTTCGCCAGCTATAGAATAAATAGAAATAAAATGTTTAAAGGTACCAATCAAATCAGACTTCATAATTACTTTGAGTGTAATTCACAAATTTACTGAATATATTATGTTCCCTTTTAAAGGCTACACTCGATGCTGCGTGAAAACGCTATGGGAATATCTTTTCATGTTGCCGGTTGTGAAGCATATGTCTACCAAACACGACAAATTTTGGCTTATATAACCTCGGTCAGGTGACGTTATCTGATTAGACGCACCTGCAGGTTATAAATAGGAGTGAGCCGGCAACATTCCTCAGATCTTTTTCTTTACCGCATTGTGCGTGTGTGTGTGTCAACAAGCATACTAAAAATCTAACAGCAGAATTTAAAGCTTATAAAACTGACCAGACAATAATGGCGGAGTTTAGAGCTAGATGTCCCCCTCCGTGAGATAATTTCCTTTCGGAGGGTGACATGCACACTTTCTGCTTTGAATGTTTGGGTGAGAAGCATGCTCTCGGAGGGCTTAATGGAGAGTGTGAGCACTGTGATCTTTTCTCCATAAAGCTGCTACGCGCGCGCCTCGCGTTCTTTAGGGAGCCACAAGCCGTGCTGCACTCATGGGGATCACAGGCTGACTTGGCCGAGACGGAGCATCTCTCCTTTCTCTCACCCTCTCCCGAAGCGCACTCTGGTGCCTCTCATGGGTGCGTTGAAGAGATTTACTCCCCTGCTTCTGTGGAAATGGAAATAGCTTTCTCAGAACGCTTCTCTAAAGATGAGAGAGAATATGAGGAGCTGCTTGAGGTTATAATGCGTGCAGTCGAACGACTGCATATTGATTGGCCACAGGAGCAGGCTCACCCAAAACACTCAAAATTACACGACAGATTCCTGTCGGGTCGCCAGGAGATGGAGCCAAAATGCTGCTCTCTCCCATTCTTTGATGGCCTCCATAACGAAATATCTTGTTCTTGGCAGAATCCTTTTTCTTCCCGTATTTTTGTTCCATCGATCTCGTTTTATTCAAATATCGAGGATGCAAAAGCACGAGGCTACATCATGATGCCCCAGATAGAAGAGACGCTTGCGGGCTATCTCTCTCCTGTGGCATCATCTTCATTAAAGAAACCAACACTTCCCTCCAAGCCATGTAGAACTTCAAGCAGCAGGTCAGGCCGGCGCTTCCTTGCACACCATGGCGGTTTTGCAGGCGTACCAGGCTGATCTGCTGAAAGATCTGAGCACGAGCAGCACAGTAAATCAAGAAACACGCGACTAAACAGACAGCCCGTGCTATCGGCCATTCTATGGCCTCTTTGGTGACTGCTGAAAGACACCTATGGCTAAATCTAACAGGCATCAAGGATAAGGACAGAACTTTCCTCCTTGATGCTCCTGTTTTACCTTCCGGCCTATTCGGCGATGCTGTTAACGCTCGTCGCCCCTCACAGACGATCAAAAGATCAGATCGCCGTGCATCGGTTTTATCCTGCTACATCCCAGGATGCCAAACCACTAACAACCCCCCCCCGGCAGCATGCAAGCTACTGCCAGGCTTATCTCCCTGGGTACTAAAGACTGTAGACAATGGCTACGGGATTCAGTTTGCACATCGACCTCTGCGTTTTAACGGCGTGGTCCACATTTCCATGATACCGGAAAGTGCGCATCTGCTGACAGAAGTTGCTAAGGAATAAGGACATGGAATATGTTTCCCTACCAGACATTGGGTAAGCCTACTACAGTAAGTATTTCTTGGTTCCAAGAGGAACGGGGGGCTGCGTCCAATTTTTAGATTTTGCGGGCTGTCCCGCTATCTAAAATTAATAATAAAATTAATAATGTAAAATTAATAATTTGCTCTCAAATCCTACCAAGCGATTGATTTGTGACAATACAGTAGGTGGCCAACCAGAATGCCTATTACAGTCGCACTCACCGCTGTCTGAAAACGGCAGCGACCAAAATATATCAGTTGCATTTTAAAGTCATTCGTGAAATGACCGCCAGGTGGCGCAAAGTGACATTTTTTACTCTACGCAGTTTAAAATATAATTGAGTCAATAAAAAAGCCTTAGCAATATGTTGTATAGAAGAAATACTACAGTGATTGTAATTTCCACATCTGAGAACTTTATACAACAAAAATGAAAAATCTGAACCAGATATATCGATATTTATTGTATAACAATGAGTCAAACAAAAAAACAAACATTGGTTAAATGTTGTTTTGACAGACGATCAAGTTCACTAGCTGATAATTTTATTTGTACAAAGAATAAACTGTTATATCTCTGTTTGTAACTGTTTATTGTTATGTTAAAAATTAAATTCAAAAATACATCAAACTTTAAATATAGAAATAACTGGTAAAATAGACTTTCAGAATAAAACATTACAACAACTCAAAAAAGACGCACTAAAAATGCTGTGTTGTTTCTGTAAACACATCGTTAGGTGGTTTATGCTGGGTCAAAATTCTGGGTTATTTCGGGTACTTTAAACATGTTGTGTTGCTCATGTTGGGTCAGATGTAGTGAGTCATTTACAAATGAACACCTGGTTGGGTTATTTTTACCCAACAACTGGTTTATTCTTTATTCTCTGGTTTCTCCAAACGTCAGCCTGCAAAATGTTTGAAATATTGCTGTTATTGTGTCACAGGTGTAGTTTTCGGAAATTTGAGCTTCAGTAGGCTACATTCCCCGGCTCTCTGCGAATAACACCGGTCCAACGCAGCCTTGTAAAGAATTTCTAAACGTGGGCTATTGTTGTTTACTTACAATATTTGTTAATTTAATTTGGTGGCAGTGGGCAGAGTGGCAGAACGGAGCACGCGGAGGCAGCGCGCCTGCACGGAGTGAAGGCGTCGCAAGAGCGTGAGGATCAAAGGGCGGACTTCCAGTGTCCTGTTTGAAGTTCCTGGGCAGCGTCACATCGCCCCGCTCGCATGCCACTCTGTCCTGCTTCACCGCATCACGTACTTCCCGGACTCAACTCCGCGCCTTGCCTTTATAATGCGGAGCCTGAGATCTTAAGGTTAATTATTGCCAGCCGGCCCGAATAGGCGGCTCCGTCCCTTTACATACCTGCCGCCTATTTAGGGAGCCTACGGAGTAAGCGAGAAGCGATAGTATATTTGGGCGCACGCCGTGACATATCGTGATCCACGTCTTTATATTCATGCATCAACACTTTTTCAACAGTTAATTGATCAGCATTGTTTGAATGTTGGAACAACGTTATTTTTCTACTGATATATTTCAACAAAATGTTTAAAAGTAAATGGTTGTAAAAATAATGTTGATTTGACGTACAACTCAAATTTTATTTATATTTCTATGTTGAATCCATAGTTAGTTAACAACACCAATTCAACCATTTGGTATTCAACGTTGTTTTGACGTTGAATGAATGTTTTTTTATAAACTGACATTATTTCAACCACATTTAAATGTTTAAGGTCGGTCGAATGCCAGCTGGGTAACTTCGTAATCTAATCAGCGCTCAGCTGCAGGCATAAAGTTAAAAAAATGCGTTGAAGGAAAAACAGCAAGGAGACTCACCCTGACCATTTTAATAATTCACGTATACACAGAGTTTCGGTTCATTTTCTGACATGCTAAACGTGGGCCATTGTTGTTTATCTCCTCCTCTCGCACGCATAAAGTTTTCCAGAGCACGGAGGAATTTTGTTGTAATATTTAATAATATCTATGCCGTTTAATCAGGGGCTCTTATTCCTATTTGTCCTGGGATGTAGAGGGTATAAGTGTTACTGTGTGTGCTTAACAATGGCAGTCAACGTTCAAATGCTAATTATTCACCCTCCCCAGGTGTGAATCAGCTGTTCTCACCTATACATTCAGATAAATGAAATGCACCCCTCCCCACTTTAAGACCTGGATTTTGAAGACCTGCAGTGATTCAGGCCTCTTTTTAAATTTCTGCAAATTTTATCTTCTGGATTTTAGATTCTAAAATTGACATTATTACTGTTTTACTGGAATAGAAGAAATGGAGATTTTCTTAATCATAACATAAATTGTATTGGTTGTAATCACTCTATACACAATCATTTTTGTCATTGTGAGCGCACCTAAATAAAATTAGAGTCTTATAAAGGCTATGTAACTTATATAGTTTTACTATATAGTTTTTGCACATTAATCTGACAATGTTTTAATTTTATGGTCGTTTATTTTCATTTATTTCAGTTAATAAATCTACTACAAATTTAAAGAACACAAAATATAAGATGACACAAGACCCTACACGTGTAGCTTTTCTAATTACACATAAAAATCTCTTTTTAAATTTGTGCAAATTTTCAATAAAAATTGACATTATTACTGTTAATTACTGAAAAATGAAGATTTTCTTATCAGAACATAAATTGCATTGGTTGTAATCACTTTATACACAATTATTTTCTTTGGTATTTTTTATAAAATATTGAAAGTTAATATTTTATAGAAAATGAAAACAAAAAATATTTCATTTCTATTTCCCATCTCTAAAATAGCATAAAAATCACCGGTTGTGTATAGAGTGATTAAAAACAATATAAGGCATGTTATGATGAGGAAACTTTCTATCTCTTCCATTCCAGTGATTAAAAAATGGAGCACAACCTCTCGCAGGGGCGCTTTTCTCTGTATACGCTGTGTTCACGGTGGTGGGGCTAAGAAACACGCATCTCGATTTAATTATTTTACCTCCTTTTACATTTAGGCATTTGGTAGACGCTTTTATCCAAAGCCACTTAGATTTTTATTTGGGGTAAAGTGACTGATGTGCCTAACGTTTTTCAGCAGAGCCAACAGTATGTTTCAGTGAATAATCCATGACTTTTCATGAGTATGTAAGACTTCTCTCTCTCTCTCTCTCTCTCTCTCTCTCTCACACACACACACACACACACACACACACACACACACACACACACACACACACAGCAGACACATTTAAATGCAAACAAATCACCCTCCCCAGGTGTGAACCAGCTGTTCTCACCTTTACACATTTGGAGAAACTATATAAAACAATATAAGGCTTGTTATGATAAGGAAACTTTCTATCTCTTCCATTCCAGTGATTAAAAAACAGTAAAAATGTCAATTTTGGAATCCACAGACGCTTATGGTCCGAGCACAATGTAATAATGTTTATATGATAAAATGACTCGTGGCATGAATCTAGACGAAGCTGAACTCAAACAGCAAAGAGAACATGGCGTGCGTGCGCTCTTTCACGTCGAATCGAGAGATTTATAAGAGATTTCTCTTTCCCAGAAATACAACAAACACACATCCATACGTGTTAAATAAGCGCTGTCTTTGCGGAGCTGTGCAAAACACACACCGGTGTGAGCTGCTTTATTATATATTAATATATGTTTGCTTTGTAGTGGACCGCGCGCGCACAACCTCTCGCTGGCGAGCGTCTGAATACGACGTTTTAACGGGGTGGGGATAAGAAACACCGCACTGGCAGAAGTAGACTAATGATTATGAATGCGTCGGGGAAAACAGCAAGGAAACTGACTGGCTATTTTAATAATTCATTGATAAGTTGACACACACTCACTCTCTCTCTCTCTCTCTCACACACACACACACACACACACACAGCAGACCAAATCGTCATTAGCACGTCCCTCCCCAAACAGCACAGCAATGAGATACAAACATTTAAACAATTTATTTATACAGACGTACCTGTATGTGTATGTATGTGTGTGTGTGTGTGTGTGTGTATGTATGTGTGTGTGTGTGTGTGTGTGTGTATGTATGTGTGTATGTGATCCTGCATCAGCGCGTGTAGAGTTTTCCAGAGCGCACCGGCAGAAGTAGAGCAATGATTATGAATGCTTCGGGAAAAACAGCAATGAAACTCACTCTGACCATTTTAATAATTAATTAATAAATTAGTGATTTCTTTGGTTTCGGCTGTGCTGATGGTGATAATGTCATCTCGTCGTCTGCGCACAAGTGAACGCGCCTACAATTCACTTTACATACGAATTACATAATCTAATAATTAGTTTTTCATTAGTTTATATAAAAGCAGACATTTTGGTTTCTATAAGTATATATTTTTCACGTCTTTGAGGCCAGTATACACGGAGTCTCGGCTCATTTTCTGACGCGCTCAAGTTCACAGAAAACAGTACAGAATAGCGCACCCTGTTTACTTTCTTTATTTAACAAAATCATAAAGTTTTTTCGTCATTGTGAGCCCACCGAAATGAAATTAGAGTCTTATAAAGGCTGTGTAGCTTGTATAGTTTTACTATATAGTTTTTGCACATTAATCTGACAGTGTTTTAATTTTATGGGCGTTTAGTTTAATTTATTTCAGTTAATAAATCCACTACAAATTTAAAGAACACAAAATAAAAGATGACGCAAGACCCTACACGTGTAGCTTTTCTAATTACACATAAAATCTAAAGGCTTAGTGTGTTAACGTTTATGTTACTTAAATTCAATCCTAAAAATATTTTTTTAATAATTGTAATTATAAATTTGTACTGTAATGTATACTGTGATTATGAATTCGTTTAATTACAATGGTTCACTTGATTTTATCTGCAACCACATGCGACTATAGCCGAGCTGCGACTCATTAATCCTGGAGAGAACAAACTTAGGCCTGAGGCGTCAGTCTGTAGTTATATAGCGCCACTTAGCGGTAAAAGCCAGCAAACGCACAAACCCAAATGCAGTTGCCGTGCGCCACGACGGTAAAAGTCGCAGACTGCCTGTCCACCTACTGTATAACAGTTATGTTAATTGATGTTAGTATGGAGTCCAGGTAGTTATTGGAGACTCTGGAAGACTTGTAGAAAATTCCAGTCCTGAACTATCGAACTGTCAAGTCCTCAGAGAAACAGCTGTCAACACCAGTTGAGGCCAGAACCGTCTTCTAGTAGAGTGAGTGTCTGTCCTCAGACAACAGATGTATCCCAAAGAGACATGCGGGGCATCCATGTGACGAGATCTCCAACCAGAAGCGGGGCACCAGGATGGGTCAGACAGGTCTGGAGGGCAAAGGGAGTCTGGATCACTGGCAGCTCAGAAACAACAGATCAGAGCTGGAAGAGGCTAATTTAGCAACCCAGCGTTGCTCGCAAGCATCGAGTCTTGGCTTGGTAAGTATGTAGGTAGTGGGATTATTTTCCATCCAAGCTGTGAAATGACGGTCCTTCAACCAATAATGGAACTTGTCACATATCGTCCATTTAAGCGCGAGGAATTCTAGCCTGTGAGCCATGTAGTTTATTTGAGGACGTGACAGTGTCTTGCTAGTGAATGCCACTGGTGTAGACATAGCGCTGCTAGTGATTTGGGAAAGCACAGCTTTCAAGCTGTCAAATAAAGCATCTATAGCTAATATGAATTCATTATTAAAGTCAGGGTGTGCTAGCGTTACGCTTGTAAGAAGATCCTCCTTTAAGGCTTTAAATGCTTACGGGCATTTGTTGGTCCAGTCCGTAAGTGAGAGCTTGGTGCACTTATCTTTTGAGTTAGCTTCCTCCTCCTGCCTCTAGATCCTCTTGTGCCTGTATTTTAGATGAGATCAAACAAAGGTTTGGCTTTGGCAGAACATCACTCGATAAAATGTTGGTAGTATAATACCATACCAAAGAAAGATCTGATTTTCTTGTGTCATGGAGTGATTCTGTCAAGTCAACTGCTTGAACATCAGTGATGGCCTTTTTTTCCCCAGGGTCTGTCTTGTCACCATCTTCACATATGACATGGCCAAGACACTTAACAGATTTTCTCAAGAAATTGGACTTTTTAGGAGAAAGCTTGAGATTGTGGGGCTTGAGTCTTGAGAACTGCATCTCCAGCCTTTCAAGTGCAACCTGCTCGTTGGGAGCAACGACCATGAGATAATCAAGATAGCATAGTAAACTTGTGAAATTTGTGTCACCAAAGATAGACATCATCATACGCATGAATGTAGCTGGACTATTGCAGAGGCCCTGTGGCATCCTATTATATTCATGTAGCCCAAATGGCGACGAGAAGGCAGTATATTTCCTATCCTTGTGTAACGGAACATTATAGAAGCCTGAGGTAAGGTCCGAGTAGTCGAGAAGAAAGCATTTCTTCCAAGAGCGGCTAAAGCATCTGACTGGTGTGGCAGGGGATGAACATTTTTCACAGTTCTGCCAGTTTAGCCATCGAAAAAATCAGTACAAATCCTCAAATCACCGTTCTTTTTCCACAGGACGCGTATTCACTGTTTGAATTACTGATAATGCATTTCTCTTCTTTTTCATTCAGCACTACTCTCAGCTTCTCATAATGGCTTGGAGGTACACAACAGTAGGGGAGTTGAAAGGGTTTATCATCCACTAGGTAGATTCGATGTACGAAATCTTTGGCTTTACCACAGTCCATCTTATTCCTTGAAAATATTAACTCATATTTCTTGACAAGCAATTTCATTTTCCATGTAGAAGACACTTTGCATGCAGTCAGATCCAACTCATTTACTCTGGGGTTGAACCGTCACACTGTGCTTAAGCTTAACAGTACCTACTGTATCAGCTATGTAATCACCTCTCCATCTGTGTTTTACAGCAAGGAAATGAAGTCCAAACACTCGTCGTGTCTATTACCACTTGGTAGTGACATCAATTTCCAATAGTCATCCGTATTTTTCAGGAGAGTCAGCAGGCTTTTAATGGCATTGCTGCCCAAGATCATCTTATCAGTCTGGCCTGGAACGATCAGCACAGGTATTATCATTTTACATCCATAGACAGAGACAGGTAGGTCATACATCGCTGTTGGTATGACTTGATGACCACCACATTCAATGATCACAATATCATCGGCAGAATACTTTGATAATGTGGAGGTGCAGGCCATTGAACCACTGTCAAGTAATGCAGTTAATGCACATTACTGGCCTGCTTCAAGTAAAGTAAACCGCTAAGGAGATTGCTGAAATGGCTGGGAGTAGGTTAAGAACCCTTTAATACATTATTAAAACCTAAATAGTTCTAACTTTTCACAGAAGTAATGTGATTGGATAAAAAACTATTCTAGACTTTCAGCACTGGGTTTAATCAGTGTTATTGTACCTTACATTATAAAAAATTAGACAAGGCCTTCTGAACACCACATACTGACTTAGATTGTTTTTAATTACACCATAACCCACACATGCAGAGAAAACTAATGCACACTTGCTCAAATGGATCTCAATAAATATTGTGCCACACTAGAACGAACAGACAAAACATCAACCTGACTGGATTTGTCATTTTTTTCTTGTTCCTTCTTTTGTGCTTTTTTAATTTTATTTATTTTTAATGTTATAATGTTAGACCTTAAAATGATATCTGCCTAACCTATTATTTATTATTTATTTACTATATTTACTTTCCCACTGTGTGTGTGTGTGTGTGTGTGTGTGTGTGTGCAGTTATAAATTATAGGACGAGACTTGACCTCCAAAATGAGTGTGTGTGGGGAACAGGACACAAAAAAAGGCGAGAGGTGAGTGAAGGGTGTGAATATTCTCACATTCACCAACACTAGACTGATCAGATTCTGGTGTGTATAAAAGTGACAGTGACCAGAGAAGTAACAATTTACTTCAGCCGCTTTGTCTCAAGGCCTAAAAAAGTATTTAAAACCAGCTGAATAGTGAAATTAATCTACTGAGCAACACGTCCAACTCCAAGTCGTCCCTGGTACTGGATAAAGTATGAAGATTAAAGAATCATATCAGTGTTAATAGAAAAAAATATCATCAGATTTTAACTGCAGTTTAATTGTTCAGTGTTGCTACAAAACAGTAGTAATGATGCAGTGGTTGTGTGTGTTTAGTCTGATTCAGGGTAAGAGATCAGACTCACCTGAACCCAGCTGTGTGTCCATGAAGAGTAACAAGTCAATGGATCGTCCAATACACTTTAGAGACACAGACTGTGTTACTGATCTGAGGTGAGAACAGTTTAATGTATGAGTGCAGTGTTTTATCACTCACACTCTCACATAATCAAACATCTCTCAGATATCTATGTATTAACGGGTGTGTGTTTGTATTTATGAATATGATTTATAGTCCTTGTTAACCGGTGAACTGTTGTTTTGTTTGTTGATAGACCACAGAAGAATAAATCAAAAATTACTGAGAAGAAGCATTTGGAGGCCATATTCAAGGTGTGTTTGTATGTAATATTTCTCAGGGTCTGCAATGTGACAAAAAAAAATACTGAGCAACACTAAGAGAGAACACAAGCGTGTTATTTTTTCCTCAATGGGTTTAAACACATGACGCACAATTGTTTTTTTTTTTGTTTGTTTTTTTACTATTTTGAGCCTCGGCTGAAGCCGACTCGATACCTGACTTTTTACATTCTGTAATAAACTCACACTTTTATGACATTATGATGGTTTTGTATGTTTTTTATGTTTCTAATCAGAAGCTTGAGCACGAAGTCATCACTCTGTTAAAGGGTGAGCTAAAGAGATTTAAGAAGCTACTGAGTCCAGATTACCCAGCATGCTCTGAGAGGGAGGTGGAGGATGAGGAGGATCAGAGCAGTGTCAGAATGTCAGCGCTGAAGATCACACTGCACTTCCTGAAGAACATGAACCACACAGATCTCGCTAACACACTGCAGAGCAGTAAGAGCTCATGGGATTATAACATCACTTTAACTTTAGAGGAAGGAAACTGTAAATGTATTAAACACACCTTATGATAATGATGTGCTTTTATTAACAGAATATAATAACAGATCAGTACTGACATTACATATGATATACTGATGTGAAAATATCTATAGTCAACAGAGATGATCATAGAGTTTACATTTTATCCGTCTTTTTATCAGAACTCGTCTCTGTGTATCGGCAAAACCTCAAATCCAAACTGAGTGAGAAATGTAAAAGAATTAATGAAGGAATCTCACAGCATGGAAGCCCAGCACTTCTGAATGAGAACTACACAGAGCTCTACATCACATAGGGTTGGAGTGGAGACGTCAATAATGAACATGAGGTGAGACAGATTGAGACAGGAGCCAGGAGACCAGAAACACAGGAGACGTCCATCAAATGTAATGATCTCTTTAAAGATGAGTCCATCAGAAGTGTGCTGACTAAAGGAGTTGCTGGAATTGGAAAAACAGTCTCTGTGCAGAAGTTCATTCTGGACTGGGCTGAAGGAAAAGCAAATCAGGACGTGACCTTCATGTTTCCACTTCCCTTTAGAGAGTTGAATCTGATGAGGCAAAAAAATTTCAGCTTAATAAATCTTCTTCATCACTTTTTCCCAGAAATAAAAGGATTAAAATCAATAGACAGAGTGACAGAGTCAGCCTCAGTTGATGTGCTGCTGACAGACCTTATCAAGGGGAACCTGCTTTCCTCTGCTCTCCTTTGGATCACCTCTCGACCAGGAGCAGCCAATCAGATCCCCCCTGAGTGTGTAGACCAGGTAACAGAGGTACGAGGCTTCGATGATCCTCAGACAGACGAGTACTTCAGGAAGAGGATCAGTGATCAGAGCCTGGCCAATAAAATCATCTCACACATAAAGTCTTCAAGAAGCCTCTACATCATGTGCCACATCCCAGTCTTCTGCTGGATCTCAGCCACTGTTCTAGAGAGAATGTTGGGTGAAGCAGAGAGTGGGGAGATCCCCAAGACTCTAACTCAAATGTTCACACACTTTTTGATCTTTCAAATCAAACACAAGGACCAAAAGTACCATCAGAAATGTGACCCTGATCCTCAGCAGACAAGAGAGAGTATCCTGGCACTGGGAAAACTGGCTTTCCAACAGCTGGAGAAAGGAAACCTGATCTTCTATGAGGAAGACCTAAGACAGTGTGGCATTAATGTCAGAGAAGTGTCCGTGTACTCAGGAGTGTGTACCCAAATCTTCAAAGAGGAGTTTGAGTTTCACCTGAGGAAGGTGTTCAGCTTTGTACATCTGAGTGTTCAGGAGTTTCTGGCTGCTATGTATGAATTTCATTTATTCATGAACAAAATTATTAGGAAACAACAAACCTGCGTTGGTTTTTTCAGGAAGTCAAACATGGCTGATTTCCTGAAGCATGAGGTGGATAAGGCCTTACAGAGTGAGAATGGACACCTGGACCTTTTCCTTCGCTTCCTTCTGGGTCTTTCACTGGAGTCCAATCAGACTCTCTTACGAGACCTACTGCCCCAGACAGGAAGCAGCTCTCACAGCAAGCAGGAAATAGTTGCCCACATAAAGAAGAAGATCAGGGAGAATCCATCTCCAGAGAAATCTATAAATCTGTTCCACTGTCTGAATGAACTAAATGATCATGCTCTAGTGCAGGAAGTACAACAATACCTGAACAGAGGAGGTTCCAGTTGTCTCAGTGGAGTCAGACTCTCTCCTACTCAGTGGTCAGCTCTGGTGTTTGTGTTGCTGAACTCACAAGAGAGTCTGGATGTGTTTGATTTGAGTAAATATAACGCATCAGAGGAATGTCTTCAGAGGCTGCTGCCAGTGGTCAAAGCATCCAGAAAAGCTGTGTGAGTAATTTTATAATTATTCATTAAATGCATTACTACAAAATTGTTTTACCAAGTCTAAGTTAATAACCAAAGGTCCAGATAGCAAACAAATCTAGAAGCATGAATCCAATGTCCAAAGAGCAGGCAGGGTCATACTCAGTAATCAGTCCGAGAACAGAGGAGATTCCAAGAGGCGAAGATGACTGAGGAATCCAAAGAACTGAATAACACGATTAAAGGAAAATGTGACACACAAGCAAGATATTGTAACTCTATCTGATTTTCTCTGCGTTCTTATAAAGCCAAGAGATAATTACTAAACCAGGTAAAGGTGTCTGATGATGGATAGCTGTTAGGTTTAAAAGAAGAAAAAGTGTGTCCGAGCTAAGTTATAAGTTAAGAGAAGAAGAGTTTTAGCTTGTTGTGTCTGTCGCACCTTGATACACTTACCGGTCCAGGCCTGATCGACCGGGAAAGACAAACACATATATACACACACACAGGCATGATGTCTGAAGATCTCTGTTTATTCTCAGCAAAGAGAGCACATTTAAATGGTGCTACGTCCTAAACATCAAAAGAACCAGTCATTAACATGTCAGTCATAGACGGACCCAGAGACAGACAGAAGAGAGGAAATACATTCGCATTCTCCTGATTAAACAAAAGGGTTCTAGGGGACAAGAGCCATTTAGATGTATCCTTGTCTGGATACACACTGAAAAAAATGTTTTGTTGAATTTACTTAATTTTTTTATGGTAAGTGGTTGCACACAACATGTTTATCTAAATCCAGATATATATTTTAAGCTGCCTGTATTTATTATTTTTAAGAAATTTCTAAATGAATTGCATTGGCGATTTTAGCTAAATTATTTTGGGTATATTTTAGACTAATTTCATTAGTAATTCCAACTGGCACCATGTTAAATTTACTTAAATATATTATGTAAGATGGACTGCCATTTTAAAATTAGTTATTGTGCATTCTGATTAATTAAATTCTACATAATATAATTAAGTTTAATTTACTTAAAACATTATTACTAGTTTTACTTTCAATTGATTTAATATGCTGATAAGTAACCAACATATGTAACCAAACAACTCTTTATTTTCCCATATACAGTACATGCTACATCTCTTGCAACATGCAATACCATTGCATCTATCAGACAAGCATGGGCGAAGTGCAACTTGCATCAACTGTAAACTTTTTTTTGCCATATAAATAGCAATAACATCTGCCAAAACATTCAATAACGGTAAATCCATTGGACCTTCATGTGCATAAACTGTGGAGGTAAACCTTACCCTGTTAAGAGGTTCTATAAAAGATAAGTAATCAGTAAACTCTGATTGTATAAGGCAACATAAAATAAAAAATGCGGACAGCGTAGTGTTCACAGACAACATAATGTGTTCTCCCAAATAAGAGTCTCTGTAAATAGTGTTTTTCATGCATGGCTTGACAACATGACTTTACCATGCACATGTGGTAACCATTGGAAAAAAAGAAAAGAAAAAGAAACTAGCTCTAAAAAAAATTTAAACAAAAAAGAGCAAGACCAGTTATAAAAATAAAATGTACCAGAACTGGCCGGAGTTGGGAGACAATGACCATGGACAGCCTCAACCTTTGTAGGGTAAACATAAAAAGTATTTCTGTCTTGCTCTCACTTTGTTGTTAATCTTGTAACATCTCCCATGTTCCTGTACATCAAATGCTCTCCATCATCCCCTAGCCAGAAACAACTGGCTTAACACAGCAGTCTGACTAAAGAATTCCTGTAGTCCTACAAAAAACTAAGTTTGTTCTTTAGTCCAAGGACTCTGGGGGACAACTTGTCACCATCCATTTGCATAAGGACCTTCTGAATAAATTCGTAGTAGTATCTCAGCTCTTTAGGATAAACCAAGTTCAGTGCATAGATGACTCCTAGCATCATGGCACAAGCTCGGGCTGCAGAGCCAATGTTTTCCAGAACAATCACTCCTTCGATGAAAATCCCAATGTCATCATAGTGTCCAATTTCTCCACCCTCCTTGTTGATGGCATAGATCCCCATGTTGCTCTTCTGCAGGTCTCCCAAGATCTCATCTCCTTTGATATCCTGTATATAAAAAAAAAAAAAAAAAATTGAGGTGGGTATTGGAGTGCCTTGTGATAGCAGGTGGTTTAATGGTTAAAAATGAATGAAGAGGCCAAACATTAGAACCACCTCTTAATATGGTGCACTCCAGTATGATTAGATAATTTTTTTGTAAAGCTGAATCTGAGAAACGCACAAAGAATTCCAAATGTACTGGTACCGTAAAGCACCTGTGCAAATGGCAATAAACTCTACTCTATAACTTGTTCTTGTGACTATGTTGAATGCATTACACTGACGTACCATATACTCCCGAATGAGATGCCCATCATCTTCCCCAAGGTAGATGCAAAGTGCCTTGAGGGCTGCTGCCCTTTTAAGGTTGATATCACTTGTGGCCTGTGTAAAAAGATTCCAATGATTAAAGCGGTCCTAAATACATACAATAGTTAATTGCAAAAATACTTAGAACTTGTACAACATTGTACAACAAACAGTAAAAGGCATTTCCTCATAACTAATAAATGTCAGTTAAGTCTGGTTTGACCTATAAATTGTCAAATGGTCTGAATGTGAGGTAAAAGCACTGTTTTAACTTCTATCCAGTAAAGCATCAGTGAGAACATCACTGAGAACCTATGCTGTCTTGTTTATGCTTCTTAGTCAGTCTACTCTGCTGAATAACAGATTGTCAAGTGCCTTGTTCGTGGTAGGTACAGTTTCTTTCACTTTTCCCCACCAGAGAGTTGAACTAGTTGATTGAACTTTTATGATCCCTGCCTCTATAGGATATCATTAAATGTCTTTAGAAATTTCTCACACCTTTAAAGTTACTGCTTATTTTCTATAGAGAAAAGTAGGGCTTTATATGGTACTAGAGACATACAATTTATAAACACATGCGTAATATGAAAATTTTTACCGGTGCAACAATTAAACGATTGTTCACTTAGTTGATTGAAAACAAAAAGTCAACTTTTTTGTTAATTGATTAATGGTTTTAGGGACTTTTCAAATAAAAATGACATATCACATATTTACCTCTTGCAAGACCTCCAGATGTTTGGCTAGCTTCTGTCCAGAAACACCTCCCTTCTTCAAGAAAACAGATGTCAGCTTGGGTAAATTACCGTCCAAATATGCCATGAAGGTCGTCTCAAGTGGGATTGTTGTTATTCGCTGGAATTCAGCATTTATCTTTTATACACAGAAGAAAATGACAGAAGACAGAAAACAGTTACTGGTGTAAGATTATTTTGTAGTTACTGTATCTTAAAGGACATATTCCAATTGCAATCAACAGCATATAGTCATGGTTGTTTACATACCAACAGCTATATTCATCAAACAAGCTCTTATTAACCCTCACTGTCTGTCTAGCATTATAATATGTAATTTCAGCAGTTACTGCAGGAAAATTAGAAGAATGTAATTACCTCTTGAATATGGAAAAGTGCAGGCCACCTGGCATTAAACTCTCCAGCAGTTGGACTTGAGTGCACCACTTCTTTTCTTCTATAGGAGAAAGTTTTTGACATCTTCTCTCGTACATGTGATGCACTGTTTCGCTGCCTGATGTCTTTCAGAAGTTCAACTCTCACGTCTTCTAGACTTTCATCTGTTTCACCTGTAGGGTGTGAAGGACAGTAGTTGACTTCAGCCTTTCTAGGTTTCTTTACATTTTTGGCTGGGAGACATTCATCACTAGATTTGTTTTTTAGAGCATTCACAGTCACTTCTGGACAGCCAATGTTTCGCATCTTTGTCCTGTAATTAGCCATTTTATATTTCAGGCTAATCATCCAGCCATAGTACCCAGTAGCGGATGGTTCTTTCAAACAGGGAAATTTTTTAATGAGTGCCCCTGCTACTGCATCTATATGGTTATTTTGGGGATATGCTGTATACTGAAAAATCTCCTCAGCCAGCTTCTCTAGAATGTCAGACTTTAGCCCCGGAGTAATCTTCAGTCTTGTGCCAGTTTCTCTGAAGCCCTCATTTCCACGTTGAAGCTGCAGCTCTACATCATATGGAAATCGAGGAATATGAAATTCATGTGGCCATGCAAGTGCTCTTAGTTCGCTGTCTGAGTGTGTCAGAATGATGGTGCTATCTGAGTCGGATGAGGACAAGGAGGACACACTGGGAGATTTTTGGCTGCGTACTGGTGTTCCAGAAGACCCAGGAGTTCTAGGAACAGGCTGCTTTGAAGAACATGGACTGAAGTCCACATCATTTGTTGTGTACACTAATTTGATTGTACTTTTGTCTTGAATGTCTTGTACTGATGTAATGTTCATAAACTCATTATTGAAATCAGGATCCATGAACTGAATACGGAAATCCCGTTCAATTCCAAAAGCTTCACAAATTTCATTGTGTAACTCCATCAAAGTTTTTGGCATTCCTGAATGGAGATCAAGTCTTCTAAAGTCATTATCTCCAATAATGACTCTTAGCTTCAGATGCTGTGCCATTCTTCAGTCTATTTGTTAAAGGAAACAAAAAAATGTTAAATTGATATTTGGTGCTGCTGTTACTTAAAATTATTATTATTTTTTTTTTACTAGGAAGTGAAGTAGAGCAGGATCATTTTGCCGTAGTATTATTCTGCAATTAAAATTGATTTTACAATTATTGGTAATTGTGTAAATCAACCAAAACCACACAAATGACACTTTTACTCATTTTTGATTGTATGTCAAACAATCAAAAACATGGGGAATATAATATATTTAACTAACGTATGTAAACATGAACATTTATACGAGAATAGCAACATGAGGGTGATTTAGCACAAGTATGTGTCACAGGAATGGATACCTTCCCTCAGAAAAAAAAAATCCCCTCTATCTCTCTCTCATCTTCTACACTGTATTCAGGGTCACAGGGACCTGGAGTCTTAGGTCTAACCCAGGAGGCTTAGGGCACGGGGCGGGGTACACCCTGAAAAGGGTGCCAATCTATTGTAGGGCACACACACACTTACTCATTCACACGCTATCAGCAATTAACCCAATCTTTGGACTGTGGGAGGAAACCCACCAAGCATGGGGAGATCATGCACACAGAGACAGAGGGAATCGAGCATTAAACCAGGACCCCGGAGTTGCAAGGTGACAGTGCTAACCACTACACCACCGTGCCTCCTTCCCCGCCAGCTTTAAAACAAAATTAGTCCTCATGCAACCCTCGTGTTACCATATTTAGTGTATTATTGTAAATTATTGTAAATATTATTGAAATCATGAAACACATGAACACAACATGAATGACCATGATCTAACCTTGTATATGTATGAATCTTTTAAGTGTCACCATACATCGGCCTCCAATGATGTAATCTGCCAATGGGTAGTGGTCTACCAAGGAACCAAGTTCAACGAAGGAGACTTGTGATGTGGGGCATAGCTCAAATGCCCTAAAATGTTCCCTATACCAGGCACCTAACTCTTTAACAATGAAGTTCAAGCTTCTCTCCACAACAACCATTTGAATAACTTCTGCAAATTCTGGCAAACCACCAGCAGCGCCATGAACAACAATCATACCTTCTTTGTAGCTAACACCATTAACAGATGCATTCTTTGTAAGCTGAATGTGAGTAATATCAGGGTATTTCAGCCTTAGTGCCTTCTGTACTTCCTGATGCATAATGTCAACAGAGACAGTTGAGACAGCGGAGACAGTCAAACTAGAGCTATCAATTGTGCTCGACTCCAGGTGATACGCCATCATGAACTGATGCTTCACTGCCAGGGACAAAAGTATGTTTTTGAAGCAGCGTGTGTGACGAACAACCTGCTTAAAAAAACTGTGCTTTGACTCAAACCTCATTGTCCACATCCCAACTAGTGGACCAAAACATCTAATCATATGTGGATAATGTTCCAAAAAATGATGTTTGGGCAACAGTTTTAGACCTGGAAACACCTCTTGTAACCTACATCTGTGGTCACAGATCTTTTCTTCCAGGAAAGCAATAGACTGTGTTGTATGCACTGGTGCAACAACAAGTTCAACAATATCTTTAAGGTCCAAAATGACCTGCCAGGCTGGGTCATGTGAAGGCACCAATGGTCCAACAAAAAATGGAAGGAATCGCAAAAGACTCCAATTTTCATGAGCATTCCCACCAATACTTTTGTTCAGTCTGAATGTCTTGGGAATAGCATGAGGACGGTTACGCTTGTCTGTCCATTTGAAAGGAAATTTCTGAATTAACTCGTTGAGATTGTCGAGTGTGAAATATGTTTTTGAAATCAACAGCTTTAGACAGTGTGCTAACTCAACTGGTAATATGCCTTCTAAAATGTCATGTGCAACATCTGGAGGGTAGCCAGTACAAACATTAAAATGAGAAAGATGTGAAGAGAAAACACACTGCCTTTTAACACCGTAACAAGGTTTCGCATTGTCTTGTGCTGATCTGACATGAATTTCATGACTATATTTACATCTAAGAGTGAATGCACCTGAGCTCACCTCTTTTTCCTGAATTTCAGACTTCTGTGCCACACAGAACCGGCAAACGTATTCCCCTGAAAAACTCTGAATAAATCCAGCAATTCCGTGCGCTCCCAAATTGTCTGCAATGACGCACTGTATTGTGCCCTTAACAAAATCTCCAATCTGTGCAATAAAAATACCTTGACTTTCCAAAGTGACAAGATCCTGCAACAAGGGCTCTAAAACCTTTTCATATCCATAAATCCTGACATCTTCAGATCTACAGAGTAAAGCTAGATAAATGAAAGACAATGGGGAATGGCAACCTGGTGGCAAATTGCTGAGATTCCAGTAAACAGCACAGATCTTGTGTCTTTTACGAGATGTGCCTAGCGGATTGCAGATCTCAAAATCATCAACATACAAGTTCAGTAACACTCGAAGTTGACCACCTGATAGAAAACTGTTTTCCTTAAAAAACACACCGTCTCGATAAGACTTGTATATCAGTTCTTTACTTCTACCCTCTGGCACAGGTTGGCTATTTAACACTTCGTTAAGAATGTGACCATCAGTGAAGAGCTGCTGCAAAAACTTCAATACTGGAACATACTGCAGTGTTCTTTTATCTTTTTGATCCAATATATATTCTATGGGTTCCACAACTTTAAAATTGTCTTTGTAGTACTTCTTGCGCTTAAAGGATGTTGACAAAGGGCAGTCTTTAGCAACTGATTTATACACAGGATTAGCAATAACCAGAACTGATGCAAGTTCTTTGATGACAGACTCATCAACTTGAAGGTTATAACTATTCAGCGTGTCATGTATCACCTTTGTTGTACTACACAAAGATGCCGTGCTCAACAAATACTGAAGTTCCTCCAAAAACTCATCAACTGCAGCACTTGGCACATGAAAAATATTTTCAAGCTTTAATAACGCAGCAGCAAGTTTATGTTCTGTATTTTCTGGCTGATCCTTTGCCGCATTGAAGTCAAGATCATCAAACTGATCTACGTCACAAAATTCCTCAAATTTTGAAAAACTGGCCTCTTCAGTATCAACTGCAAAAGTTCCTTGGACTACACCATCCTTAAAATCTACCAAAGTATGCAAGCTGTGCTTCCGACTTTTGTGTGACTTGAAGGTGGTGTATACATTTGATTTGTACTCACAGCCTTTAAACATACAAGTGACTGTCTCATTGTTTTTCAAATGATGACTTATGTGCACAAAATAATCACGTTCTGTTCCAAGGTCATTACAACCACACAAATGACAGGAAAATGTAGCAAATGTGTCAGAGTGCTCTAAAGTTTTGATATGATTTCTTGACAGATGTGCCAAAAGTGAATTCCAAGTCTTAAAAATACATGGACAATCAGAATAAATGCATTTAATATGATGGCCACGACCAAAATGACTATGTTTTAGTCTGTAATGTTTGAGAAGTTCTGATCGGCTGGACAATTCAGCCCCACAATCTTTACACTGCCACATAAACTGGACAAACAACAAAGACAGGGAAAAGGGGGGGGGGGGGGGAATCAAACATCAGTTATGTTTTTTACTGTCGCATCAAGTGGATGACAGTCTGCAAATGCAGCTCAGACAACAGGTGCACAAATCCTTAATTAACTAGACATAATTAATTCTAAGAACATCATAAGTGAACTAAATCATTTGCCAACTCCATAAATTAACCACTTTGAATCTACAATCTAACCCATTACACATGTTCTGCACAACTGACTAAAGCTATCTGATGACTTGTGTATGTACATCTTTACAAGCAGACCAAACTTCAGATTATAAGATTAGACACTGGTACAGCAGAAAAACAGATTCACGAATGCTTAGTTTTTTTTTGGTATGATAGTTTGCCAGTAATCATGGGAAGCCCTCACTTAAGAATGATACAATTTATACACAGTTACAGAACATTTATTTTTTATTGGTAGTAGATATATGGTACCATTGATAGCAGTAATGCACTTACCAAAACAATATGGGGTCCTCAAGGAGGAAGTTCTGTTTCACATCCAGATCAGATATAAGAAAACTATGCAGAAAAGAACACAAATAAATGAATTTTTTTAAATAAGCGTAATGGATTAAACAAAAATCCAATTACTTTCTTAACTAAACATTAACAATTAACTAAACATGAATATCTAATACAAAATAGTAATAATTATTATATTTCCATGCAACCATGCTAACAAAACAAAAGTGAATCTAAACTCATTCTCTACTTCCTACCACTTTAGAATATTCACTGGTATTTTCACAAGACTCAATAGGATGAGGCTCTGAATGCACTCCACCTGTCCTCCTCTCTGGCTGTCTCTGCAGAGTAACTGCTGCTAGACACAGGAGCATTTGTAGCATTTAATTGCTTCTATGTTTGGGGATTCTTACAACTTTGCTCTGTGCTTTTCATCCCCATTCTTATGTTTTTTCCAGCTCTGTTTTTTATTTTTGGCAACACAGAAACGTTTTTAACCAAGATTTTAAAAGATATTTCCACAGACACAGTAATGGGTGGAGCCGTGGGACCCCCATGTGTTTAGAATGAATATCAACAGGCAGCTAATAACCGTGCACTACATGAATCAGAATGTACCCTACCCTGAATGGCACGGCTGGTTAGTAGCAGTAACATTAATCATAGACATATTAACCCCCTAGCTGTCATAAAGTCTTTAACTTTTACTAAACGCGTTTCACATATTTACGTTTATGCTAAATTTCCACAGTAACAAACATTTGAAAACACATTCAAATACATTCAGGAATTACCAGTCTTATACCCCTATCTCACCTACGCGGTTCGCACGGTGGCCGTAAGTGCGGTTCATCATGATTCACCGCGAGTTTTGGCGCTGTGATTATGTCTCCATCTTGACGCACGAAAAATTAAACATGGGACCGCGGACCTTGCAAAACTTCGCGGGACTCGCGGCGGCTCACGTGCCTAACACACATGTTTAAACTAGTGTTTTGTGTCCATAAACTACACTAAACGTTACCGTAACGTTAACACAGTAAAGGTTGCACTAAAGATAACGTCTAACAGCGGATTTCACCTTGTATTTAATGTGAGAACAATATTTAGGTGACAAACTTCATGCTAACTTTACATTTAATGCTAGCTACATTTAGCTAAGTTATCTTAGTTTGTCTACCGGAAAATACATTAATACTCATTTCTCTATCAAAACGTTTTTAGAAGTGTAAACAGGGCCGTGTTAAAGTAAAAATATGACAATAGTAATAAAAAAAATGCTTAGTTACTTACCCAAATGAGAAAGCTGTAATGGCGCCCAAGAAGTTTGAGTCAAAGCAAATAATCCCGCCTCCAGAGCACAAAATGGCGGCATGGACATGCGCAAACAGGACTGTGGGTGTTGCAATTTGTTTTTGCATGTTCTTTTCTAGTTACTTTTAATTAAGTAAATTTCAGAAGTTTTAAATACGGAAAATATGGCTTGATTTTAATTGAATATTACAAGAAGAATTAAATAACACATTAAAATCTAATAAATAAGCCTGATTAAAATATGTAGCATCTAAAAATGGTCAAAATCAGTTTTTTCAGTGCAGGATATAGAAGGTGTTACCACAGAAGGCATGAGGAAGCACAGTGAGGGTTCTGTTTTCAAGGCACAGGAATCTTAGAATACAATGTCTTACAATATTATAAAACCTTACAATAGCTCAGTGCTCTGAGAGAAACTCTGGAGTGGCGTTGATCTGACTGACTTATAACAAATAACTATTCATCATAATTTTGTCATATGTGGTCTTCACTTATTTTTTTTTATTTAAATCCTGCCCTATCTTACATTTAAATGGTTTTACATTCTGTTTGTGCTGCTCTCTGTAATATTATACCCTACTGAAGTTGACACAGCAAACTAATTTTCTGCAGCGATTTTGTGAGTGAAAAGTAATCATGAAAATCTGACTTTAATCTTAGCTTTGCAGTTGTGTCTAATTTTGAATATATTGAATAATTGCTCTGTGTGTTTGTGAGAGTGAGTGAAAGAGAGCGAGAGAGAAAGAGAAATGTGTTCTGATGTGTCATCATTTCTCTCCCAGGCTGCGTGGGTGTGATCTCACAGATGAAAGCTGTAGAGTTCTGTCCTCAGTTCTCAGCTCAAACTCCTCCAGTCTGAGAGAACTGGACCTGAGTGTTAATAACCTGCAGGATTCAGGAGTGAAGCTGCTCTCTGCTGGACTGGAGAATCCACACTGTACACTGGAGACACTCAGGTCAGATCATCACTTTCACATTCTGTTTATCTAATTGATATTATTATTATTAAAAACATAATACAACCTCAAATTAGAAAATGTTGGGATGGTACAGAAGGAGCCACCTTAAATAGCCGTGGCCGTGTGAATGGCGTATGAATGGCGTGAGGTTGCCCTTTGTATGGCGTGCTTCCCGGCTCCCTCTCCTGCCAGAAAGGCGTGTCAAGATTTTACAGGACACACAACCTATTTATTCATTTACCTAGGTACCACTAGATAGTGCTTTGTTCCCCAGAACACGTTAACACAAGCCAGCAATATCGTTGCAATCACATGATTTTAACAACCCACCTCTCCCCCGCCGAACTGAGGCTATCAAACTGCACTAAAGAGATGAAGATGGCAGCTTAATGGACCTTATTCTGGGTAAGTGGTGACTTTTTTTTTTATAAAATTTGTTTGTGGTAGTTTACAGTTTATTTACCAGTTTAGTTTTTTTATCGCCTGTTTTAAAAATCACTGGCAGCACCAGCAGCGGTCAGATGTGACTTTAAGGAACTTAAGCCCAATCCCAATTCTACCCCTTACCCCTACACTTAGCCCTACCCCTCCGTTTGGCGCGTTCACGTGAAGGGGTAGGGGTGTCTGATTTCTCTTTTGGTTGGAGGGGTAGGGGTAAGGGGAAGGGCCAGATAGCCCTCCAAACGAAGATTTTTCTTTAAAAAAAGGGGTAGAAAATAAAATTGGGATTGGGCTTTAATGTTCTGTTTACTAAGTCTAGAGTTAACATTACAGCTTACTGTCAGTGTCACAAACTCACAATTTCACTCCTCTTTCCGTTAAAAAGACGCTAAAGCTTTAAAAATACTATTAATGTCACTATTACAAAAGCTGCACTACTCGAAAAACATATAAAAAAGATTGTTTGTACTCTCTGAACATGTCTTCGGAAAGAGTGTTGTCTGGATTTAGATAAATTGAGCATTTATTTACTCTTGGGGTAAGAGTTAAGGGTGGGGAAGGTGTGTGTGTGTGGGGGGCGGCTTCAATACTTGGTAAGTTATAGTTTGGCTTCAGAGATGAACTAATGCTCTTATATGAATGTGTTATATCGCTTAACGTATTTGTATGAAAAGTGTAAAGTAAGTTCCCGGTTACTTTAATGCAGATGTTAATACAGACAGTGGCTAACTCTAACAAAACGTTCACTGGGTAACATTAGCACAGGCAGTTTATTTACATTCCAGAATTCTCAAAAACAGTATTTTACACTCTGTGGTAAATAGGTTTATTAATATATTTTATTTTTATCAAAACTATATATTCTGTAAAGTTTATTTATCTTTGTCTTCACTAAATTCTCCTGTTGTCTTTAATCAGAGCTCCGCTGTGGAGGATCGGGGGGTCAGACGGATGACGGCTGGCCTTTTGGAGCTTCTGGAGGAGCCTGAACAAGCTGTTGAGGGAGCTGTAGGAGGGATGACGTCACAGTGCAACAGCTTTAGAATGATGTTTGGTCAGGTCTATATTCTAAACTATATATATATAATTGCAAAACATCTGATACTTTGGGGGAAACAAAGAATTAAACTGTTTCATCTTTAATAGTTTTTAAAAATGGATATTTTAATATAAAAGAACCAGATAGAGACTAATAAGCAGCAGGTGTTATTGGGGTATTTAACTGACCTTTAAGCAAAAATACAACATGTATTCAGCTGTTTTATACAAATTACTGTTTCAACTTTGACTGGTTTTAGAAGAATTCATATTTTTAAGTCATGTTTGCGTGTTTTAATTGTTGAGGAATTTTTGGGGGATTTAAAAAAAAAACATTTACTTGAACCAACTACTTCAATGGGCAGAAAATGGGAGACAACTTTGTTTTAAATAGTCAAAAAATTATTATTATTGGTCATAGCAACAAACGAAAATAACAGTTAAACACTTGATTATATATATATATCTGCCCTAGTTTTTTTCTCAGTATAAATAAATGTTTTTGTTTTTTAAAACTCTATCAAAAGAGCAAACTTATGAGAAGTGGACTGTGAGAAAACTCAATGGAGAATACTGACTATGAGATGGTGCTTATTGCTCAGTGTTTTTTTGGCGGGGGGAGGGGTTATTTAGACTTGTCTGTGCGCAAATGTATTTGTGTTAAAGCCAACGGAGAAATGAAGGAGCGCACACAGACACACCTCTCCATCCACAAATGCTTACCTGTGGCACTTTAACTGTTGTCTTGTAAATCGGTGATTAAACCTATGAACACAAGCGCATGGTCTATTTTTGCCCTTAATTAAAATACATCAATATGCTGTTGCGTAAGGTAATAAGCCATATTTAAAACAAAACAACCAGGTAGTACAGAACGTGTTTTATGCATTACGGTACTTTGTATAACCAAGTGCCCTAAAACATAGCTACAGTGTACAAACAAAGAGTGTGCACTGGGGGAGATTGGAAGATGAATGAGGATACCTCATTTACAAGACAAAAGATGGTCAGACGTGTGAATACGCATCTCCGCTTTGCTCTTTTGTGTGTGTGTGTGTGTGTGTGTGTGTGTCTTTGTGTTCAGGGGTGCATTTAAATTCAGTCTGTCTGAATCTTTATAAACAACAAGTTGGGAAATCATGTTTGAGAAAACGTAATTTAAAAACAACAATTAAACACTTAATAATTTGCGTCTGTGCTATTTTGTGCTTAAGTGACTCATATTTATTTTTTTCTCAGTTTATAAAATGATTTAAGTTTTAAGAACTTTATTAAAAGAACAAGGATAAAACTTAGGAGGGGTGGAACGTGACAAAGGTAAGGTGAGAAATCTCAGTGGAGAATGTACTGACTCCGCCCACTACTGACTGTTAGATTTTGCTAAGATAGGTTTCCTTTGACCTGTCGGTGCGAAAATGTGTTTGTGTTAAAGCCAGCTCAGGCAAGCCTGACGAATTCAGAAGCACACACACACACACACACCCACACCTGTGGCACTTTAACCATTGGTGCATAAACATTGTCTTGTAATTAGCTGATTAAACCTATGAACAAAGCTGTACAAACGAAATACCAAAAAGACACATGGTCTATTTTGTCCTCAAGTGAAGTACATCAATACGTTAATAATTTGCCATAGACAGTGTTTATTTTTCTGAATATTACAAAATAGCCATGTCCAATGTGCATCAGTGCATCTTTAATAAGGCTTATTGGTTTCGAGTCAGAAGTAAAATTAATGAAAGACTGAGAAGCCCCCGTTAACTTGACCCTGAACAGCCACGGACTGGCTTTAACAATAATTGATGATTGTTTTTGTATTTATGTTTTTTGTTTATATTTTTAAATGTTCAAATAAACCGTGATTTTCAGAGTATATAATTTGTTGTGTCATCTGTTTACAGCATTGGCTGATTTTGTGATTGAGACCCATGGATTACAATGAAATAATTTTTATTAGTAGTAAGCCAGGCTTAAGTAACCTTGCATAAATCACAAAATAAGCCCGCACTCTCTCTCTCTCACACACACACACACACCTAGCACATAAAATTGCATAAAACTAAATGAAACTAGGGCAAAAAATATAAGCAGTGAAAAATACAGTATACTGTAGGTGATTCCTGTCCTGCGATAACAGGCGCTAACACTCTGAAACTTTTTAGTTCTTTTAGTATTGTTTTCAAGTGTGAATGTTTATGGAGATTTAATCTGTCTCTGCTGCCGCATCTATTCACAGTTGTGATAAGTGATTAATTCCCCATCAGATCTTTGACTAAAGAAATACTGACTGTATGGGCAGATATTTGTTTCAGATATTATGCACCATTAATTGATTTGTTATGCCAATTTTTGACTATCAGCAAAAATAGTCAACAGCGAAAACAATCAAAAATATAAGGAATAAAAAAACAAGAAGAAGTTACATTTTGAGCATTGTAATGCTCAAAATGTAATGTAAAATACATAATATTTGTAATGTAAAATAAAGTAATGTAAAATACATAGCCTGCATTTATATTCCGTACCTACAGCAATCAGTATAAATAAATTACAGATGTTACCATGTCTTTCAGGATTATTAAGGATGTCTTGAAAAAAACTAGTTTAATGAATTGATTAATTAATTACTTTTAAATAGCATAAGCATCATGGGTTGTGTATTGAGTGAATAAAAAATCTGTTTAATAATCTTTTTTTTTTTTTACCATATCATCTATTTATGAAACTATGTTGTCAATGTAAGAACTGCCTATATATGAACATACTGTATAAGCCTGCCTGGACACTGCAGTTAACTGAAGCAGTCAATGCTCCACCTGACGGAATTATACAGCATTGCAACAATCTTATTGAAAAGCACATGGGGGCGTTTATGGGGCGGGGCATTGTTAACTGCGTCATTGCGGGGATCACATTCTGTGCACGGATCGTGCATGGACTTGTCATGGTTCCCTGTTGGACCCGCCATGGTCCAGGCGGCTGATTAACATGGCTCCTACTGTATGTAAAATAAAAACTGAAAATAGAGATTTGTAAATAATTTAAATTCATTGAAAACAATACAACAATTTACCTGCCCCACCAAGGCTGAAAGGACACTGGACCACTGCACAGGCAGTTCCGGCTCAGAGGGAGGTTGCGTTGGACAGACCAATCAATGGCCAATCTACAGCAATGCACTTAGTCGACTACAGTGCAGCATTTAACACTATAATTCCCTCCAAAGACACCACCAAGCTGGAGCACCAGGGACGCAGCCCATCTCTGTGTCAGTGGATCTCTAATTTCCTGACTGGCAGACCAAAGGCAGTAAGGATGGGCAGACATGTCTCAGCCTCCCTCACCCTTAGCACTGGAGCCCCTAGGGTTGTGTTCTGAGCCCCCTGTTGTACTCAGGACGTTGTGGTGGGCCTGATCTCTGACAATGATGAGACAGCATACCTAAAGGAAATTAGAAATCTGGAGAACTGGTGCCAGGGAAACAACCTCCTCTTGAATGTCAGCAAGACAAAGGAGCTGATAGCAGACTTTAGTACAAAGCAGGTGATGAATTACCTGACCCCTGTGATCAACGAGAGCCCAGTGGAGAGAGTGAACAGCTTCAGATACCTCTATGTTCACACCAAGCAGGACCTGTCATGGTCCTGTCGCATCAACACTGTGGTGAAAAAGGCATGCTGAGACGCTTAAGAGACTTTGACTGCCCTTTAAGGTGCTTAGGAACTTTGACTCCTCAAGGCCAGGATAATCATGAAGGACCTCAGCCACCCCAACAATGGCTGTTTTCTCTGTTGCGGTCAGGGGTGGGTGTTGGGTGGATGTTAAAACATTTCACTGCATATCATACAGTGTATGACTGTGTGTGTATGACAGTGTGTGTAAAAAATGCATTTGGAAAACCCTAGTAATTAAAACAAATATATAAAGAACATATAATTTAGAACTTGGCACCCTACCTCATTTCCCAAAGTCTCCTGGAATAGGCTCCAGGCCTTACCACAACCCTGCACAGTGGTATAGATGAATGAATATTTTAGTGTGACTCTCGTGTTTGAGATGTCAGTGTTCTGATGTATTATCATTTTTCTTCCAGGCTGTGTCGATGTGACCTCACAGAGGAAAGCTGTAGAGTTCTGTCCTCAGTTATCAGCTCAAACTCCTCCAGTCTGAAAGACCTAGACTTGAGTGATAATAAGCTGCAGGATTCTGGAGTGAAGCTGCTCTCTACTGAACTGGAGAATCCACACTGTACACTGGAGAAATTGAGGTCAGATCATCAATAATATTGTGGATAGAAATTTAACACACAAACACACACACACACACACACACACACACTTGATTTGCAATTAATTATAGAAAACCAATTGTAATTCCTCCACAGCAATGTGTAAGATTTGTTAACAGTTATCGCAAACTCTTGATAGTAGTTGTTGACATCAAGGGTGACACAACAAGTTATTACTTTAAGGGGGCAGTCACTTTTTCACATAGGCCAGATAGGTTTGGACAACTTTTTCCCCCCTTAATAATTAACTCATCATTTTAAAATTGCATTTTGTATTTACTTGGGTTGTATTTATGCAATTTTACAATTTTTGATGATCTGATAAACCAGTCTGCACACCACAAGATAAGCGGGCTTAGTTGTGACTCTTAGTTGCCAATGCAAACAGTTTTACATTTTATAATTATATAACTAAACACAATGGTTTGAATGTTTCAACACCCCACCCCCCATAAAGGTAATTTAATATCACACAGTCTATGCAAAATACGACCCCTGCCCCCAACACACAAACAGTTCATGTAAAATGTTCTGTGTAAAAAAAATAATAATATATGTGCATGTTTGTAGTTTAGGTTTCTGAAATAGTATCATAATTTACCATAATTTCTCTCCCAGTCTGCATGGGTGTGATCTCACGGATGAAAGCTGTAGAGTTCTGTCCTCAGTTCTCAGCTCAAACTCCTCCAGTCTGAGAGAACTGGACCTGAGTAACAATAACCTGCAGGATTCAGGAGTGAAGCTGCTCTCTGCTGGACTGGAGAATCCACACTGTACACTGGAGACACTCAGGTCAGATCATCACTTTCACATTCTGTTTATCTAATTGATATTATTATTGAAAACATAATACAACCCTTTGGATGGCGTGATCCCCACACGTGATTATGTTTCTAGGAAAGGATCAAATACTTCAATAATGATATGAAAACAAGATAAAAAATAACTTTATAAGGACTGGAATATATTACAATAGAGAAAAATGCTCTTTATGTTGAAATCAACTGCAGATTTTATTTTGTGTGTGTGGAAGAGAGAGTACAACAAACTTTATTAAGTTATTAAGTTAAGGGCAGGGACATAGCTACAGGTAAGAAAAAGCAGAGTGAAAAAGCCAACTAAAATAAATGGTTAGTTTATCTCCAAAACATAGAGTAGACAACAGGTAAATCCAAGCACGAATGTTAAGTATCCCTTATATGAAGCATTCAACCATCTCAAGGAAAGTGGAAGCAAGTATGCACAGTAATAGTTCAGTCATGAGAGCAGGATGCAACAGCTGAGACATCAGGTGGGGTCAATGACCATGTAAATCCAATGAAATTCAATTCAATTCAATTCAATTCAATTTTATTTATATAGCGCTTTTAACAATGGTCATTGTCCCAAAGCAGCTTCACAAGAAAAAAATGAAAGATTTTTTTTTTTTTTTTTTTTTTAAGAAAGAAAAGAAAATATTTTGAAGTGTGTATGTGTGAGAAAAATGTGTCTAGATAATAATTAAATGAATGAATGATGAATGAAATGTCTCTGATGAGCAAGCCAAGGGTGACGGCGACAGTGGCAAGGAAAAACTCCCTGAGATGGCAATAGGAAGAAACCTTGAGAGGAACCAGACTCAGCAGGGAACCCATCCTCATCTGGGTGATAACAGATAGAAATAACATCAAGTGTGTTGTGCAGGTGAAAGTTCAATATATCAGAAGTTGTGTAGATTAGGTTCAGCAGTAGGTGCAGAGGGCAGATGGGGTCAGATCACTGGAAGCACAGGAGCAGGATGTGTAGCTCCAGCCATCATAAAGCAGAATCTAGCTGGAGCAGGTCCTTCTCAAGATGCTTTAGAAACCTCGCAGGGTTGGCCTTTGTCTACTGAAGCTGGCACAATCTCCAGATGTCTCAGGATGGGTAGAAAAATACAGAAAAGATGGAGAGAATTAGCGTAGTTGCCATTCAGGATAAGTGTAATGGAGTATGAGGTTATGGGTTGAGTTACGCGTATGCCAGATTAAAGAGATGCGTCTTGAGCCTACTTTTGAATTGGGAAACCGTGTCTGCTCCCCGAACAGTGTCTGGAAGGCTATTCCAAAGCTTTGGAGCCAAATATGAAAATGCCCTGCCCCCTTTTGTAGATTTTAAAATTCTGGGAATTACCAGAAGTCCAGAGTTTTGTGATCTTAAGGGACGTGGTGGATTATAGCGTATCAAAAGACTGGTTAGGTATGAGGGAGCTAAACCATTTAAAGCCTTGTATGTAAGTAGTACTATTTTGTAATTAATTATAAATTGAACAGGTAGCCAGTGCAGGGATGATAATATAGGTGTTATATGATCATATTTTCTGGATCTAGTGAGAACCCTGGCGGCTGCATTTTGGACTAACTGTAGCTTGTTTATTGAGGATGCAGGACAACCACCTAGTAATGCATTACAATAGTCCAGTCTGGAGGTCATGAATGCATGAACTAGCTTTTCTGCATCAGATACGGATAGGATACTCCTAAGTTTGGCAATATTTCTAAGATGGAAAAAGGCTGTTTTTGTGATATTGGAAATATGATTTTCAAAAGACAAGTTGCTGTCTAATATCACGCCCAGGTCTTTTACTGTTGAGCTAGTAGTAACAGTACATCCTTCTAAACGCAGGCTGAATTGTGAAAGCTGTTGTGTGCTGGTTTTTGGGCCGATGAGTAATATCTCTGTCTTATCTAAATTTAGTAAAAGAAAGTTATTGGTCATCCAATCTTTTATGTCCTGGACACACTCTGTTAATCTAGACAACTTGGGTATTTCATCTGGTTTTGTTGAGATGTATAATTGGGTATCATCAGCATAACAATGGAAACTAATCCCATGCCTTCTAATGATGTTTCCCAGGGGAAGCATGTAAATTGAGAACAGGAGAGGTCCTAAAACTGACCCTTGTGGGACACCATATTTCACTGGCATTACATCAGACGGTACTCCATTTAGATCTACAAAATGGTATCGATCAGACAGGTATGATCTAAACCATTTTAATGCCTGCCCCTGAATACCTATATGATTTTGTAGGCGGTCTATGAGAATATTATGATCTATGGTGTCGAATGCAGCACTTAGATCAAGTAAGACTAATATTGAGATGCAGCCTTGGTCTGAAGCTAAAAACAAGTCGTTTGCAATCTTAACTAGTGCAGTTTCTGTACTATGATGTGGCCTGAAACCTGACTGAAATTCTTCTAGGATGTTGTTTTCCTGCAAGAATGTGCATATTTGAGCTGATACTACTTTTTCTAATATTTTTGATATGAACGGAAGGTTTGAAATCGGTCTATAATTTGTTATTTCATTCGCATCCAAATTAGATTTTTTAAGAAGCGGCTTAATAACTGCCAGCTTCAAAGGTTTAGGGACGTGACCTAGATATAATGAAGAATTAATAATGTTTAAAATTGGCTCTCCAACTGTAAGCATCACTTCTTTTAAAAATCTGGTTGGTATTGGGTCTAACAAGGCACGTTGTTGATTTAGCTGAGGTGATAAGTTTATACAGCTCTTCCTGTCCTATACCTGTAAAGCACTGAAAATCTACATGTGAAGCTCTTGGCTGAACTAGATTATGAGATGCTATTAGAGGTTGAACCTCTGTTATTTTCTTCCTTATGCTATCGATTTTTTCATTAAAGAAGTCCATAAAATCTTCACTACTAAAATGTTGTGGAGTACTCTCTGCAGGCATCTTAGGTTTTGTTAGGCAGGCTACTGTACTAAATAAGAACTTGGGATTGTTTTGGTTTATGGATATAGCCCAATTCAGAGTTTCTGCTCTCAAGATGCTGTGCCATGCCTTAACTGCAGCTGCCTTTAGCTGCTGCTTGCTTGTGGGACTTTCTGGCTTCAGTCTTGTCTTCAGTAAGTAAAAAGCATGCTCTGGTGGGTTCAGTTGAAATCAGGTTGGGATAAAGCTAAAAGTCCAATGAGTCTCTTCAATAATGCAGAATGAGTTGGTAAATCCATGTGTGTCTTTGTGCTAGGAGCCTAAAGCTCTTTTGCATTTTCAAAAAAGATCTTTCATGCAGTATGTTATGTAGCTGTATGTGAACTATCTGCAAAGTTGTGACGCCGACAGTGCACTATAGGCACTTTAGTGTCTATAAAAAAAAAAAGAGTCGGCTCACATTCGCTTAAACGAGTCATTAGCAATAAAAATCTTTTTCTGTTACGGATCCATGTCACTAAGTAACATATTTGCATAATGTCCGCCCACGTTCTACGTCACGAACATCTTGCCCGCCATCTTACAATTAACGTTACCACACTCTTAACATATGACACTTACCACTGAAAAACGTCCTGCTCCAGTCATGCTTGCAAAACAGTTTCTTGTCGATGTGCCACTTCAACCGTTTCATCGAGGCCATCTTTTCTATGTATTTACGAGTCTCCAGAGCTGTTCTTCAGTTATGGCAATGGGCGTTTTGTTTTCCAACACACGCTGTAGTGGTAGACCAATCATAAAGGACCGCACCATCTGACCAATCGCAGCAGTGAGGGCTCACGGAAAGGAGGGGTTTAGACAGACTGATTCTTCGAACTGCTTCCCACGAGTCGTTTACGAATCATTTAAAAATGGGGTAAAATTAAATCTATTTTTACATACATGGAAACCTGTTTTAAAAGACTCATAAAGCAATATTAGCAACCTCTAAAATGGCATAATAGGGGCACTTTAAATTAATTTTAGGATGTCTTGTTAATTCATCTAAACCCCCCTACAGTATTTGCCAACAGCGCACACTGTTTGATAAATTTACACCTATCGTGAATGAAATGTGAGAACAGATTTCGCAAAATCTTATGACACAATGCTTGCTCTGAAGGACTATACTCGACAAGAATATAGAAAATAAGAATAATATTTATAATAAGGTAATTCATTAAATAATAAAATTATATCAAATAAGAACTTTATCTAAAAGCCAGACCAAACAAATTTCTCACTTACTGCTGAAGTAGTTAAATATGCTCATACTGTAGATACGTAGGTTACATTTTAAAAGTACCATCACACAAACTACAAAGTGCATGTAATGTACAATATGAATAAAACAGTATTAGAAAAAATAGTACCCAACAACCTTTCGTCAAACTGAATCTTGACAGTTTTATTGCCCCTTTTATGACCTTTTAGTTGACCTTCGGATGACCTTTAGGATTTTTATGACCTGGAGTTTTTAATAAAAGGGTGGTGTAACGATGCTTATGCATTGGACATCATTAAATTTTTTATGTTGATGCGAGAAGTTGATTGTAGGTGTTTAGTGTTTTGTTTTATTAGTATTATTATCATTATTATCGGTGAAAATGAATGCTTATGAGGGTATAATTTTGGAGCTGTCTTTGATGGCTGTGTATGAGTCGTCTTTAACTAGAGTGCAGAAGAAACGTGTTATGAAACGTGTTACGTAGCTTCCTGTTTTCGTATCGTTGCCGCGAAAGTTTGTGTTAGCGTTTAAATTACATACTTTTTTTTCATTTATACAATAATAATATTAATAGCAACTAGTTTTTACATCTCACACTATTTGGCTTCGCCTTTTTCTGCGCTTTTTGGAGAACGCGCAAGTTTCTTTTTCTAAAAACAACAAACGGAATTCAGCTCCAAACAACTACAACTCCGACTCAGGTACGTTATCATGTCCAATATTCAGCTTGTTCAGTGTGTAGAGTGCAGGATGTTTAGACATTCTTCCTCCGTCGTTAGCGGTAATTTTATTTGTGATAGGTGTGTGTTAGTGAGCACTCTGACGGAGAAGATATCAGCGTTAGAGGAGCGCATCCAGACTTTAGAGAGGGTTAGAGAGCGTGAGAGCAGCGTTATTCCCGTAGCGGACAGTCTGGGTGCCGCAGGCGGAGATAACCAGCCCCCGACTCCGGCATTAGAGCCCTCACAGCGGGGCGAGTGGGTGACGACTCGGCGGCATACTCGTTCAGCCAAAGCTAACGCTAAGGCTAGCCCACCGGAGCACACCTCTTCTGCGCTTCACGTGTCCAACAGGTTTGCTCTCCTCAGTGATGCACCCTCTGAGAAACCTGAAAGAGCTCTGGTTATAGGAGACTCTATAATGAGACACGTGAAATTAGCTAGACCTTTAGGGGCGCCAGCGGCAGTGGTTAGGTGTATCCCGGGAGCCAGAGCACCGGACATAGCAGGTAATCTCAGGGCTCTAGGACAGCACAGGTTCTCTAAGATAGTAGTACATGCTGGAGCTAACGATATACGCCTTCGTCAGTCTGAGGTTAGTAAGAATAACTTTATAGAGGTGTTTAAATTAGCGAAGGCGATGTCCGATGGAGTAGTATGCTCTGGTCCCATCCCAATGAGACGTTGTGACATAACTTACAGCAGGTTATGGTCGCTGAACCGCTGGATGTCCAGGTGGTGCTCCGAAAACAACGTGGGCTTCATAGATAATTGGAAGACCTTTGAGGGCAAAGCTGGCCTGTTAGGGCGGGACGGTGTCCATCCCACTCGGGAAGGTGCTGCTCTCATTTCTTGTAGTATAGCTCATAGTCTTAGAAAAGGCCTAGTTAATCGGTGACAATCCAGAGCCCAGGCCAGGGAGCAGACAGACAGGCTAAACCAACCGTCTGCTAGCTGCATAGAGTCGTCACTCAGGGTTCACTCTATTGAGACTGTGTCTGTTCCCCGAGCTAAAATCAAATTTAGAAAGACTCAGAAAGTCTGTTTTAGTAATATTAGATCTCTCGCATCTAAAGCAGTTATAGTTAATGAAATTATCACAGATCAGGAGTTTGATATACTCTGTTTAACAGAAACCTGGATTAAACAGGACGAGTATGTAGCTCTAAATGAAGCTAGTCCTCCTGGATACAGCTACATACACCAGCCTCGGTTAACTGGTAGAGGAGGAGGCGTCGCAGTTATTCACAATGATAATTTGACTATTGTACAAAAACACAGACACAAATTTAATTCATTTGAAATTCTTTATAGTAACATAAGTGTATTTAACTATATTAAGTCAGCTCAGTCGATCCCGCTAATTGTCATTTACAGACCTCCAGGGCCGTACTCGCAATTTCTTAGTGAATTTGCAGATTTCCTCTCAAACCTAGTCGTTTCTGTAGACAAAATGTTAATTGCTGGAGATTTTAATATTCATTTTGAAAACCCAGAAGACTCTCTGAGAACTGCATTTATGTCTATACTGGACTCGGTAGGAGTAAATCAGTGTGTAGTAGGACCCACTCATAAAGCAGGTCATACTTTAGATTTAATAATATTATTTGGATTAAGTATAAAAAATTTATTCACAATACCACTATCTGAAGTTATCTCAGATCACTATCTTGTCTCAATTCAAGTGTGTCACAATAATAATGTACACATAGCGCCGCGCTACCGTATAAAACGTACATTCACATCAACTACCAAACAGAGTTTTATCAGTAATCTCCCAGAGTTCCCAACTACGATTAGATCACCGTCTGACCCCACAGAACTCGATCAGGCGACTGAATATTTAGAGTCGACATTTCGCTATACCCTAGATAATGTAGCTCCAGTCAAGAGAAAAATTATTAGAGATAAAAAACTTGCTCCCTGGTATAACGATCACACGCGCACTCTAAAACAGACCGCTCGGAAATTAGAACGTAAATGGCGTCAAACTAAATTACTAGTATTTCAAATAGCATGGAAGGAGAGCATCCTGAACTATAGAAAAGCTCTTAGTGTAGCTAGATCAACATATCTCTCCACTCTTATAGAAAATAACAAAAATAATCCTAGATTCTTATTTAATGCTGTAGCCAAATTAACCAGAAATAAGACCACTGCAGAAATCTCCACAACAACATCATGCAATAGTGAGGACTTCATGAACTTTTTTAATAATAAAATTGTAAATATTAGGCATAAAATTGAGGTTTTGAAACCGAACAATGTAATTGATGCAGATGTTAATCTAGCCATGTCAGACCAGAACCTAGAATACTTTACTCCCCTTGAAGAGAATGAACTAATTTCACTCATCTCTTCTTCAAATTCATCAACCTGTATATTAGATCCTGTACCGACACATTTTCTTAAACAGATAGTACCAGCAATAATAGAACCCCTGTTGAGAATAATTAATTCTTCACTCAGCATTGGATATGTTCCAAAATCTTTTAAATTAGCAGTTATCAAACCAATAATTAAGAAACCTGACCTCGACCCCTGTCAGCTGTCCAGTTACAGACCAATATCAAACCTCCCCTTTATCTCTAAGATCCTGGAAAAGATAGTAGCGGAGCAGCTATGCTCATATATACATAGAAATGGCATACATGAACTGTATCAGTCAGGATTTAGGCCTCATCACAGTACAGAGACAGCGCTCGTTAAAGTAGTAAATGACATTCTATTGGCCTCTGATCAGGGTTGTGTAACTATGCTTGTATTACTTGACCTCAGTGCAGCTTTTGACACTGTTGATCACGCTATTCCTTCTTCACAGATTAGAAAATGTAGTGGGAATTAAGGGTACAGCCCTCTCCTGGCTCAGATCCTATCTGACCCATCGTTATCAGTATGTAGACTTAAATGGTGATTATTCTGCATGTTCTCTAGTGGAGTTTGGCGTTCCGCAGGGTTCAGTTTTAGGTCCACTGCTTTTTTCCCTTTACATGCTTCCTCTGGGCAACATAATCCGTAAGCATGGTATTAGTTTTCATTGTTATGCTGACGATACACAGTTATATGTCTCAGCAAAACCTGATGAGAAAAAACAGCTTACTAAAATTGAGCAATGTGTGCAGGACATAAGAAATTGGATGCTAATTAACTTCCTTCTGCTAAATCCGGATAAGACAGAAGTTCTAGTCATAGGACCGCATACAGCTAGGAGTAAAATTTTAGATCACACCGTAACTTTAGATGGCTTTTCTGTTCCATCAAATGCAACAGTGAAAGACCTTGGTGTGATTATTGATTCCAGCCTTTCATTTGAAGCACATGTAGATAATATTACCAGGATAGCATTCTTTCACCTCAGAAATATTGCCAGAATAAGAAATTTATTGTCGCCAAACGACGCAGAAAAACTAGTTCATGCTTTTATCACCTCTAGGTTGGACTATTGTAATGCCTTACTGTCTGGTTGTTCAGCTAGATGCATAAATAAGCTTCAGCTAGTCCAGAATGCAGCAGCGAGAGTCCTCACCAGAACCAGAAGATATGAGCACATCACCCCTATCTTATCTTCACTCCATTGGCTCCCTGTGAAATTTCGCATTGATTTTAAAATACTACTCTTGACATATAAAGCATTAAATGGTCTCGCGCCGCAGTACCTGAGCGAAATGCTAGTGTCTTACGATCCGCCACGCCTACTTCGATCAAAGGATGCAGGCTGCTTGTCAGTACCGCGTATTATGAAAAATACAGCTGGGGGCAGAGCTTTTTCTTATAAAGCCCCAAAGTTATGGAATAGTCTTCCAAATAGTGTTCGGGACTCAGACACAGTCTCAGTGTTTAAGTCCAGGCTAAAAACCTATTTATTTAGCCAAGCATTTTTATAAATAGATTTGCCATAGGTAAAGGAGCAGATCTGGGGGACTCATGGACGTAGAGTATTATGGTGAACTGGTATGTTTGGATGCTGTCTTCCTCACTCTCATTGATCACTCAGGTTTGCTGACGGTGAGGTGATTGTTTGCTTTACATGTCAGGAAGCCCTCATGTTTGTGTTTCCTTCTGGCTCTCCCTTTTAGTTATGCTGTCATAGTTAGTCCTGCCGGAGTCTCTGCTTGCACTCTACAGTTAATATACATTCACATTATACATTGTGTGACTGTGACCATACCTAACTGCCATCTCTCCTCTTCTTCTCTTTCCCCCCCTCTTTCTTTTTCCTCTCTCCTCCTGTCCCCCCCTTTCACTCTTTCTCTCTCTCTCTGTCGAGCTACACATGTCATTCCTGAGCTGCCAGTGATCCAGACTCCCTCTGCCCTCCGGACCTGTCTGACCCATCCTGGTGCCCCGCTTCTGGCTGAAGATCTCGTCACATGGATGCCCCGTGTGTCTCTCTGGGATGCGTCTGGTGTCTGGGAATGATTCTCTCCACCTAGAAAATGGTTCTGGCCTTGACTGGTGTTGGCAACTGTTTCTCTGGGGACTTGACAGTTCGATAGTTCATGACTGGAACTTCTTACAAGTCTACCTGGGTCTTCAATAACTACCTGGACTCCATATTAACATCAATTAACATCAGCTATTATAGCTGAACTGCCTCCCACCCTACACACTGTATAAATGCAGATCATTTACTGCTTTCTGTTTCACCCAAATGAGGATGGGTTCCCTGTTGAGTCTGGTTCCTCTCAAGGTTTCTTCCTATTACCATCTCAGGGAGTTTTTCCTTGCCACTGTCGCCCTCGGCTTGCTCACCAGGGACAAACTGACCATTTTGATTCATACAAATTCATATTTCATACAAACTTAAATAATTCTTTTGACTATGGAAAGCTGCTTTGCGGCAATGAAAATTGCTAAAAGCGCTATACAAATAAAATTGAATTGAATTGAATTGAATGTATTTGCGTCGAACTCAGCGACCACCGCGTGAATCGCTTCGGGAAGAGATGAGTCTGGATCACAGGCGCAAGTGGGGATTTGTGTTTAAATACTTAGACGGGGAGATGTTTTTCTACCAACTGAAGAACTGTGAAACATTTAACCCGTGTGTTGAAAAAACAACGATCACCTCAAGCGACTGGGGTGTGTTGAGCTTGATGATTTTCAAGTTAATTAAAGAAAAGAACAAGATTAAAGGAGCCTTACCAGCGAGTGAGAGTGAGAACTTAAATCTCTGGCACAAAATTGAAGAAGAAGAAGAAACTCGTGTCGATGAAACAACAACAACAAGAACAACAAAGACTGTGCTGCAAAGCGAATCAAAGAAAAGACTAATGAGAATAAAAGCAGCAGCTACGGGTAAATGGTTTTACCGCATGAGCTGGGGCTTGACCAGCAAGAACGAGCCAGAGGGATCGGTGACAGTGGAGCGTTTCAACACAGAGTGTGGTGTTTTTCACTCGACTCTGAACGTCCCGAACGATGCCTGGATCAGAATGCACAAAGTTTTCGGGGAGCGAATCACAGGACTTTTCCACAAGAGTCATGATTGGAGAAATCAGCTCGTGATGAGGCGCGCTCTCTTCTAGCTCCGCCTCTTCTTCAGGCGGCTAGTTTAAATCCCTCTAGTTCACAGCTTCGATCCATCCGTCAAGTTTTCCGAATTTATGTCAGCGGTGTCATGGCGAGCGACTCAGCACAAACTTCAGTGCCTTCAACAATGTCTGAAAGTCAGCAGTGCAATTGAGAGGGCTGCGAGTGCGTGACGGTTACGCTGCATCACAATGATGAGACAGACAGATGGCTTTTTCGTTTTCATCTGGACGCGATAAAAACTGTGGTGACAAGGCTGTTGTCTATAGTCGTGTATCGCTACCGAGAGAAGACCTGCTACGGTTGTATCGTAGACCATCCTAGTCAGAAACACCACAAGTGTCTGTGGTGTAATAATAATTTTTATTTATATAGCACCTTTGCAGAGCTCAAGGACACTTTACAATGAGGAAGGAGAAAAAAAAAACATGCGGAGGGGGAGAGGACAGGTGGATTCAAGTGTAACATTCTGAAAACAAATGAGTTTTAAGTAGAGATTTAAATACGGAGATGTTGTTAACAGAACGGAGAGAGTGAGGTAGAGAGTTCCAGAGTTTGGGAGCGATAACACTGAATGATCTGCCGCCCATTGAAGAGAGGCGGTACCGAGGGACAGCAAAGAAACCAGAATCGGAAGAGCGTAATGAACGGGTTGGAATGTAGGGGCAAGCATATTAAGAAGGTAAGTTCAATTCAATTCAATTAAATTTTATTTGTATAGCGCTTTTAGCAATTTTCATTGCCGCAAAGCAGCTTTACATAGTCAAAAGAATTATTTAGGTTTGTATGAAATGTGAATTTGTATGAATCAAAATGGTCAGTTTGTCCCTGGTGAGCAAGCCGAGGGCGACAGTGGCAAGGAAAAACTCCCTGAGATGGTAATAGGAAGAAACCTTGAGAGGAACCAGACTCAGCAGGGAACCCATCCTCATTTGGGTGAAACAGAAAGCAGTAAATGATCTGCATTTATACAGTGTGTAGGGTGGGAGGCAGTTCAGCTATAATAGCTGATGTTAATTGATGTTAATATGGAGTCCAGGTAGTTATTGAAGACCCAGGTAGACTTGTAAGAAGTTCCAGTCATGAACTATCGAACTGTCAAGTCCCCAGAGAAACAGTTGCCAACACCAGTCAAGGCCAGAACCATTTTCTAGGTAGAGAGAATCATTCCCAGACACCAGACGTATCCCAGAGAGACACACGGGGCATCCATGTGACGAGATCTTCAGCCAGAAGCGGGGCACCAGGATGGGTCAGACAGGTCCGGAGGGCAGAGGGAGTCTGAATCACTGGCAGCTCAGGAACGACATGTGTAGCTCGACAGAGAGAGAGAGAAAGAGTGAAAGGGGGGACAGAAGGAGAGAGGAAAAAGAAAGAGGGGGGGAAAGAGAAGAAGAGGAGAGATGGCAGTTAGGTATGGTCACAGTCACACAATGTATAATGTGAATGTATATTAACTGTAGAGTGCAAGCAGAGACTCCGGCAGGACTAACTATGACAGCATAACTAAAAGGGGGAGCCAGAAGGAAACACAAACATGAGGGCTTCCTGAGATGTAAAGCAAACAATCACCTCACCGTCAGCAAACCTGAGTGATCAATGAGAGTGAGGAAGACAGCATCCAAACATACCAGTTCACCATAATACTCTACGTCCATGAGTCCCCCAGATCTGCTCCTTTACCTATGGCAAATCTATTTATAAAAATGCTTGGCTAAATAAATAGGTTTTTAGCCTGGACTTAAACACTGAGACTGTGTCTGAGTCCCAAACACTATTTGGAAGACTATTCCATAACTTTGGGGCTTTGTAAGAAAAAGCTCTGCCCCCAGCTGTATTTTTCATAATACGCGGTACTGACAAGCAGCCTGCATCCTTTGATCGAAGTAGGCGTGGCGGATCGTAAGACACTAGCAGTTTGCTCAGGTACTGCGGCGCAAGACCATTTAATGCTTTATATGTCAAGAGTAGTATTTTAAAATCAATGCAAAATTTCACAGGGAGCCAATGGAGTGAAGATAAGATGGGGGTGATGTGCTCATATCTTCTGGTTCTGGTGAGGACTCTCGCTGCTGCATTCTGGACTAGCTGAAGCTTATTTATGCATCTAGCTGAACAACCAGACAGTAAGGCATTACAATAGTCCAACCTAGAGGTGATAAAAGCATGAACTAGTTTTTCTGCGTCGTTTAGCGACAATAAATTTCTTATTCTGGCAATATTTCTGAGGTGAAAGAATGCTATCCTGGTAATATTATCTACATGTGCTTCAAATGAAAGGCTGGAATCAATAATCACCCCAAGGTCTTTCACTGTTGCATTTGATGAAAAAGTGGGAGCTAAGCCATGTATAGATTTAAAAACAGGGAGAAGAATTTTGAATTTGATACGGTAAACAACTGGGAGCCAACTGGGAGCCAATGGAGATCAGGATTGGGGTTATATGAGCAGAGCGTTTGGTGTGAGTGAGTATTCTAGCCGCAGAGTTTTGAATATATTGTAATCTGGAGATGGAGCTAGCATGTAGACCAATTAAAAGAGCATTACAGAAATCAATGCGTGATGAGACGAATGCATGGATGAGAGTTTCAGCATCTTTGGTACTGATGAATGGACGCAGTTGGGCAATGCGGGGTAAATAAAAGAATGCAGATTTAGTGACAGATTTAATGTGAGACTAAAAGGAGAGTGCGGAGTCAAAGATTACTCCTAAATTTTTGACAGAAGTAGATGTTTTGATGTGAGAGCCAGCAATCTCACAGGTGAAATTGGTGAAGATGTTGCTGGTGAGTGCTGGGGTTCCGATGAAAATTATTTCAGTTTTGTCCATGTTAAGTTTCAGAAAGTTTAAGTTAAGCCAATCTCTAATGTCCTTCATGCAAGCAGAGATTTTGTCAATTTGGGCAGATGGAGTAGGTGTACAGATAGAGTAAAGTTGAATGTCGTCTGCATTAAAAGTGATAGTTAAGACAATGACATTGAAGGATCAAACCAAGTGGGATTATGTAAATTGTGAATAATAGTGGGCCAAGAACAGATCCCTGAGGAACACCTCACCTTGAGTGGGACGGTGGGCGATCGAAAATCCTTAACAGAAATATAAAATTGTCTATCTGAGAGATAGGAAGAAAACCAAGAAAGAGCAGTACCAGAGATACCCAGACCAGATAGACGGGAAATGAGCAAATCATGGGAGACAGTATCAAAGGCAGAGCTGAGATCAAGTAGCAGCAGTATAGACAAGGAACCAGAATCACAGGAAAGAAGTAGATCATTCACTACCTTTACAAATGCAGTTTCGGTGCTATGGAGGGGGCGAAAACCAGACTGAAAACGGTCGAAGAGATTATTATCAACTAGATAAGACTGGAGTTGGGCAGCAACAGTACTTTCCAGTAATTTGGATGTGAAATGTAAATTAGAAATGGGACGATAGTTAGATAAGACTGAGGAGTCAAGGTTGGGTTTCTTGAGCACAGTTGTAACTGCAGCAGTTTTTAGTGGCAGAGGAAATGAAGCAGAGGTATGAGATGCGTTAATAAAATGAGAAATAGGTGCAGAAATGGCAGAGTAACAAAGTTTCAGGAGAGAATTAGGAGCAGGATCAAGGTGACAGGATGAAGAGTTGGATTTAAGGATTAGTTTAGAGACAGAATCTGGGGTGGTCAGAGAAAAACAAGACAGAGACTGACGGGATAGATTTGTTGGATGGCTGAGCTCTGTATTAGTAGGGAAACATTGTTGGACAGCATTAGTCTTCTCAAGCAAATAATCCAAGAAAGAGCAGCAAAATTCATTAGATACTAGAGCATTCTGAGGTGGGCAGTTGGTAAGTTTATTTATCGTATTAAATAATGCTTTTGGCCTGTTGCTCGATTAATTGATTGTGGCAGAGATAAAGTTAGAGCGGGCTGAGAGGAGAGCAGATTTATAACATTTAGGATGATCTAGAAAAGCCAAATAGTGAACAGTAAGACCGGTTTTCCTGTAAAGACGTTCAAGCTGTCTGCCAGTAGCCTTAAGAATACGGAGAAGAGTGAGTGGTGGGGACATTTCTGGTCTTAATAGGAGCATGCTGCTGTAGAATTTCAGAAATCGTAGAGTTGTAACTAGATAGTATCATGGATGGAGAAGAAATATCAATGACATCAGAAAGATTTGAAGAGACAATAAAAGTACAAAATGATACAGTGTCAATTGTACAAAATTCAGATTTGCAGTACCAGTGAGATAAATTAAAGAGCGATGTAAGGGCCATATTTCATTCTTGTGATTTGTTGTTATGTTTATCTTATTTCAGTTTATTAGTTAAGCATTAAGCATTAAGTATCATACATATAATTTGCATTGTGACATCACTTCATGGGTTGTTCTGTGACATCATCCCACAGTTATGCAGTTCCATGTCTATCACGCACGTTAGTTGTAGTTGTTGTTAAGACACGGAAGGATACAGAAAGGTGTGGAGCACACAAGCTTTTGACCGTGAGACAGTAAGCTAAAAGGAATACAGTAAAATAAGTTGTTGTAACTGTAATCTATCGAAGCTACAGAACACAGCAAGCGACTTGTCGTGACTACAGTGGATTTATGCAAGAAACTGTAACAACCGTTGTTTTTGATGTTGAAAATAAACAAGAGACAAAGAAATCAACGAAACGTCTGATGTCGTCAGTGACACTGTGTAACTAAAGACACGCGTCAGAACTTGTGAATAACATGCACCTAAATTAAAGTCAAAAGCTTTGCTCCGCCGCAGAAATGAAGATAAGTGACTTAAGATTGTGAAGAGCGCGCGTGCGACTTCAAAAACGCGCATCAACCGAAACCGAAAGCGAGAAGAGGACTTGCCTGCCTTAAACTTCACCATGTCACACGGCGAGGACAACGCCGCTATCGCCGAATCTGAGCAGGTGACAGTGCTCGACGAACTGAAGAGCGCCAGAGAAGGCAAGTGGAGTCAGTTGACTGTATTATACAATGAACTAGAGGCGCTTATGGACAATGCTTGTAATTTGCATGACGTTAAGGCCAAGAGCCGCCAATACAAAGCGCTGCTAAAAGACTTTATTGAAAGTAATGTAACAGTGCGATCGTGCGTAAAGGATGAAGAGCGTGAAACCGATCAGCACCACTGGTATCACCCTAGATTAACGCGCTGCACGGAATTCATGATAAGATTGGAGTCGTGGATCGCGGACACTAGTAACCGCTTTAAGCCGTCTCAAACAGTTGACGATGGAGTTTCGCCAAACGACAGTGTGTCAATGGCGGAGCGTAAGACGCCCGCCCCCCAAAGGCAAGGAAGCGTAACGTCATCGGCATCCAAGAGGTCCTTAACGTCAGCAGCATCCGAAGCTCGACTAAAAAAGGCAGAAGCCAACAGAGCAGCTTTGCTGGCTAAAGCAGCAACTTTAAGAGATCGGCAGGCGCTGGAGCTGGAGGAAGCACGATTAAAGGCACAAAAGGAAAGGCTGGAAATGGAAACGGCGCTTGCAATGGCCGATGCTGAACTAAATTCCTACCAGAACCGCAAAAAACAACATCCTGCCAGACGGAGCGTGGTCGTCGAAACGAGTGGTGCACGCCCCTCGGAACCAGAGCAAAACGACCACTGCAACCACAGTTCGGCAACGGAATACCTCGAGCTGCCATCACGCCTCCGAGCAACCCACTTAAGCATGCCAGTGAGTGCCAAACCCATAATGTCAAGCACCTTAATGGAACGGCCCACCCAAGGTAACGAACACTCACTTTACAACACTGACATAGTGGAGCCTCAGGGTAGGATGCCACTTCAGGCAGATCTTACAGAAATGTTTGCAAAGAGTCAGAGGCAACATTCCTTACCCTCGCGCAACGTCCCTCCATTCTATGGTGACCCTCTTGAGTTCACGTCCTTCGTAAGAGCCTTTAAACACGCCATCGAAACCAACACTGATAGCAATCATGATAGGCTGTTCTTTCTCGAGCAGTATACTGAAGGACAGCCTAAGAACCTAGTGAGAAGCTGCCTGCTCATGCCAGAACATCGTGGCTACGCAGAGGCTATGAAACTGTTACATGACAATTTCGGAAATAGACAAATAATCGCTACAACGCTGATGCAAAAGGCACTCAACTGGCCGGAAATAAAGTCAGAGGACGGAAAGTCGCTAAAAACCTTCTCCCTGTTCCTAGTAGAATGTTACAATACCATGTCAAGCATCGACTACATGGATGAGCTAGACAATGCTACCAACTTGAGAGGTGTTGCCTCAAAACTGCCCTACAAATTGCGTGAAAAATGGAGAAGCCACGTATACAAGTACGAGGAGCGCAATCAGGAAAGAGCTAAGTTTGTGCAGCTGATGAAATTCGTAGAACGAGAAGCAAAGGTAATGTCCAACCCACTCTTTGGAGACCTGAACGTTTCAACTAGTGGTACAACGACTAGTGGTAAAAAACACAGCAGCAAATCCTCTCCAGGATTCAAGCAAAAAACTGAAGAAAAGAGGGGCAGCAGCTTTGCGACCGGCGTAAAACAGGTTGGTAAAAATCATAGAGACTCAATCACAGTAAAGAGTAGTGGTGCATTAGTTATTAGTGCCTTCACTAAACCTTGTGCATCCTGTGAGCAAGATCACACCCTAGACGAATGCCACAAGTTTAACAATGAGACATATAAGGTCAAATTGGACTTTCTAAAAAAGAATGGATTCTGCTTTGGCTGTTTAGTAAAAGGACATTTAAGCAAAGACTGCACGAAGAAAATTACCTGCCAGTTGTGCTCAAAGAAACATCCTCGCATGCTACACATTGCAGCAAAAGACACAGCTCAAGCGATCGCAAAGGCTGACGAAACCGAACCAGTTCAAACATTGCCTGTTGCAGCGAGTCACGAAACGAGTGCGTGTATCGGGGCTGGAGATGACTGTATTCTCTCCATAGTACCTGTTAAAATAAAGTCCAAAAAAGGCAACAAGACAGTAAAAGTATACGCCTTTATGGACCCAGGTAGCTCTGCTACATTTTGTACAGAGTCACTAGCAAGGCGATTAAACGTACAAGGTAAAAAAATTGACATCATGTTAAGCACCCTGAACGCGAAGAAACAAGTAAAAAGCTACGTGCTTACTGATCTAGAGGTTAGCAGTCTGGAAGAAAACACCTTTGTTGAACTCCCCAAAGTGTTCACACAAAAGAGTATCCCAGTCTCAGTGGAAAATATTCCACAACAGCACGACATCGATAAGTGGCCATACCTCAGCGAAGTAAAACTGCCTTACATTAATGCTGGCGTTGAAATTCTCATAGGTAACAAAGAGCACAGGCTCCTAGAACCATGGCGAGTGATTAACAGCAGGCACAATGGGCCATATGCAGTAAAGACTGCTCTCGGATGGACCATAAATGGACCTCTTCGAGAGTCGGTCGAGGAAGGCACATGTGACAATGAGCAAGTGAGCGTTGCAGTCAACAGAGTCTCCATCGAAAGTGTAGAACAAATGCTGATACAACAGTACAACCATGATTTTCCTGAACGGAACTGTGATGACAAAGCTGAGTTGTCACAAGAGGACTATCAGTTTTTAGACTCTGTAACTAACTCCCTGCAATTTACCGATAATCACTTCTACATCGGTCTCCCATTTAAGAAAGCAGCTATTCAAATGCCCAATAACCGAAGCGCAGCCATGCAGCGCGCTCTGAACCTCAAACGGAAGTTTAAGCATAACCGCTCCTTTCACAAAGAGTATTTAAACTTCATGAATGACATGTTTGAGAAGGGTCATGCAGTCAAGGTCCCCACACCCCACCTAAGTCGACAAGACGGGCAGGTGTGGTACATACCTCACCATGGTGTGCACCATCCTCAAAAGAAAAAGCTAAGGGTAGTCTTTGACTGTGCTGCCAGCTATCAGGGAATATCATTAAATAGCGAGCTTCTGCAGGGACCCGACCTGACAAACTCACTCATTGGGGTGCTCGCACGCTTTAGACAAGAAGAAGTCGCCATGATGGCAGATGTGGAAGCCATGTACTATCAGGTCAGAGTTCCGGAAAAGGACACAGACTTGTTGCGTTTCCTGTGGTGGCCGAATGGAGACATGAGTCAGGACTTGGTTGAGTATAAAATGGTTGTTTATTTGTTTGGGGCAAAATCATCTCCAAGTGTAGCTAACTTCGCCCTTAGGAAAACAGCAGAAGAAAACCGCAGCAATGCATCTGCCGAGGCAGTCAACACAGTACTTAAAAACTTTTATGTAGACGACTGCTTGAAGTCAGTCTCTAGTCATAGTCAAGCAGTTGCGCTATATAGTAATCTCACCAAACTGTGCGCAAGCGGAGGGTTTCACCTCACCAAGTGGGCAAGTAATAGTCGTACATTGCTAGCTTCCATCCCTTCCAGACATGAGGGACTTAGATTTGAGTAAAGACGTACTCCCTGTTGAGAGGGCTCTAGGGGTGCTGTGGTGTATTAATTCAGACACGCTCAAGTTCAAGATTAGTTTAAAAGAGCGGCCTGTGACTAGAAGAGGAATCTTGTCAGTCACTAGTTCAATTTATGACCCCTTAGGCTTCCTTGCACCAGTCATACTGCCAGCTAAGATCTTAATGCAGCAGTTATGTAAAGAGAGACTCGCTTGGGACGATGACATTCCCGAACAATTTCTAAAAAGATGGAGGGCCTGGCTACACGAGTTGCATCAATTGTCTGAGTTTAGTGTAGCAAGATGCGTAAAACCAGTTGACTTTGGAGTCACAAATACAGCACAACTTCACCACTTCTCAGATGCAAGTGAAATAGGATATGGAGTTGTCTCATATATTAGGTTAGTAAATGCTGATGGACTTACACACTGTGCATTCATGATGGGGAATTCTCGCGTAGCGCCCTTGAAACAAACTACTATCCCCCGAATGGAATTGACAGCGGCAGTGGTCGCCGTAAACAACGACAAAATGTTGAAAGGTCAACTGGAAATAGAACTGCTGGACTCTGTGTTTTGGACCGACAGCACAACTGTCTTGAGATACATTGTTAATGAAAAACTTCGCTTTAAAACCTTTGTCGCTAACAGAATCTCCATCATACGAGAGTCAACCAAGCCACAGCAGTGGAGGTACGTCAACACTTCAAAAAACCCAGCTGACGCTGCTTCCAGAGGAGTTTCCTGTGAAAAATTCATGAAAAACAACATTTGGATCCATGGTCCCCCCTTTCTTAAAACACTAGAGAGTAAATGGCCTGAGAACATTCACGATCCGTCGACGAAAGAGGATGACATTGAGATCAAACACTCAGCCTCAGTGAATCTCGTAAAAACTACAGAGAGCACAGATACCGTAAAATGATTGACTATCACTCTGACTGGTATAAGTTAAAAAGATCCGTTGCCTGGATTCTTTGCATTAAGGACATGCTTAAACAGAAAATAAAAGGGATTAAGGGACAGGCAAACAACTCAATAACAGAAAACCATAAGTCTCTAACAATTAAGGACTTAACAATGGCAGAAAACGAAGTCATTAAGTTCGTTCAAAACCAAAAATTCAAAGACGAAATTTCCATGTTACAAAAGGGTAATGCATCCGTAAAAAGAAACAGTTGTCTTTTTAAACTAGATCCAGTACTGCAGGACGGAGTGCTAAGAGTTGGAGGACGTCTTGGTAGGTCTGCAATGCCTGAGCATGCAAAACACCCTGTCATTATACCCAAAGACTCACACATTACAACTCTAATCTTACGGAACACTCACGAACAGGTTGGACATTGTGGAAGGAATTATATGCTTTCAAAATTGCGGCAGAAATACTGGATTCCGACAGCAAATTCCCTTGTGAGAAAGTTTCTGTCCAGTTGTGTGACATGCAGAAAGATCAGAGCGAAGAATAGTGAACAAAAAATGTCAGAACTGCCACGCGATAGAATAACACCAGATCACCCACCAGTCACTAACGTAGGGGTAGACTATTTTGGACCCTTCGAGGTCAAACGGGGTAGAAGTAATGTTAAAAGATATGGCGTAATGTTTACTTGTCTGACAACAAGAGCCGTGCACATTGAAGTCGCGCAGTCATTAGATATAGACTCCTGCTTAAATGCTATTCGACGCTTCATGTGCAGAAGAGGCCAGGTGTCAGTTATGAGAAGTGATAATGGAACGAACTTCATAGGCGCTGAGACTGAACTGCGTAAAGCTATCCAACAGTGGAACCAGTCAAAAATTGAAGGCGTCCTCATGCAAAAGGGGATACAATGGATATTTAATCCTCCTGCTGGGTCTCACTTCGGTGGAATATGGGAAAGGCAGATAAGGTCAGTTAAAAAAAATCTTGAGGTCTGTACTAAAAGAACAAACACTAAACGATGAGAGCTTGCACACATTTCTGTGTGAGGTGGAAGCTATAACGAATGACCGTCCCCTTACCACCGCTACAAACGATCCCACAGACCTGGAGCCCCTGACACCTAACCACCTGCTGCTGATGAAAAAACAGCCAAACTTGCCTCCTGGACTGTTCAAAAAAGAGGACATTTACGCACGTCGCAAGTGGAAGCAAATTCAGTACCTTGCCGACCTATTCTGGAAGCGATGGGTGCGTGAATACTTGCCCTTGCTTCAGGAGCGCCAAAAATGGTCTCAGGTGAGAAAAAACCTCTCGATTGGAGACGTAGTTCTAATAATTGATGAGTCTTCGCCAAGAAATTCATGGGTCGTCGGACGGATCACGAAAGTGTTCCCTGATAAAAAAGGACTTGTGAGACGTGTACTGGTCAAAACTAAAACCAGTACCCTGGAAAGACCCATCGATAAGCTGTGCCTGATATGTGAAATGGACTGTTAATTACCTTATAAAGTAGTCATGTTCCTTTCATTTGGTACGCAGCGATATGAATACCTTAAGTTAAACCGTTAACAAATGTCTAAAGTGTTAAGAAAGTTAATTCTAAAGTGTTAAGAAAGTTAATTCTAAAGTGTTAAGAAAGTTAATTCAAATTTTAATCCAATAGTAAATGTTGTGGCCCAATTGTAAAAAAAAGAAAAAACAACAAAACAAAAAATGTGTGTAATTGTCAGTCTTCCTGCCTGTCAATTAGGGGCTGGAAATGTAAGGGCCATATTTCATTCTTGTGATTTGTTGTTATGTTTATCTTATTTCAGTTTATTAGTTAAGCATTAAGCATTAAGTATCATACATATAATTTGCATTGTGACATCACTTCATGGGTTGTTCTGTGACATCATCCCACAGTTATGCAGTTCCATGTCTATCACGCACGTTAGTTGTAGTTGTTGTTAAGACACGGAAGGATACAGAAAGGTGTGGAGCACACAAGCTTTTGACCGTGAGACAGTAAGCTAAAAGGAATACAGTAAAATAAGTTGTTGTAACTGTAATCTATCGAAGCTACAGAACACAGCAAGCGACTTGTCGTGACTACAGTGGATTTATGCAAGAAACTGTAACAACCGTTGTTTTTGATGTTGAAAATAAACAAGAGACAAAGAAATCAACGAAACGTCTGATGTCGTCAGTGACACTGTGTAACTAAAGACACGCGTCAGAACTTGTGAATAACATGCACCTAAAAGCGATGTACAGTACAACCAGCAGGAGGTTGTTTGGAAGCAGATAATCTATAGTTAGTACAGATGCATGGAAGGGCTTCGGGCTTAGAGCAAAAGGTACTCCTGAACACACGCCGAGAGCGAGAAGTGCGGAAGAGACTATGGCCTGATCGGTTTATTCCGTCCATTTTACGCTTTCTGGAAGCAAACAGTCTGTCACCAGCGGACGAGGTTAAACTGCGCGTGGTGTCCGAGACCTATCTGCATGAGCTGAGAACCACCGAGGATGTCAAAGAGACGCTTATACAGATACTGAAAAACTTAACCGGATAGGACGATACTACGCCAAAAAACCGAAGCTTGGAAAAAGTTGTGAACTTTTGGTACGGGAACGAGGTCTAAAGAAAAAGATGGGTAACTGCCTGCGAAAATGGAGCTCGTATGCGCACGAGTATCTGGTGAGCAGCGAAATGAAGAGACTGGTGGTTAAAGTAATCGAAAGCAGAGTCGACGACGCTTTACAGTTTAAACCGAATTTCATGTGTCTACCTGAAGAAGTAAAGAGATTTAAAGAGATTCTGTGTATTATTAAATGGGTAACCAGTTCTGCAAACTGGGACAAGCTTGTGCAGGCAATATTACAGCTGAATGTGAATTCCCATTACCTTTTGTAAGATTATTGATGTTTTAAATAAAAAAGAAATGAGCATGCATCATATGTTTACACTTTACGCATTGTTTGTTGATATTATGGTTATTTTTATAAAAAAAACAATCATTCTGTAGACGTAGTTACCGATATTAGGAAAATTCATGATGTTGTATTGTATAGAAATGGTAATGTAATCCTTACACAAATTTTGAAAGTAATCAAACGTTGCTAATATTACTATTATGATTGATTTTTCTTGTTTGAAGTTTAAAAAAAATAAATAATAAATTATGTATAGTAAAGAATTCCCAATGTATTCCTTATACATGCTTTAAAAGTAATCAAACGTGATTGTTTCTTTTTTTCCTTATGTATAATTTTTTTATATATAAAAAATAAAATGAGTTTAAACAAAATGAAGGATATTCTTTTTTTCAACCCTCAACATCGAGTCTCATGTAAACAAGCACCCTAAGTGTAAACACACTTCCCAAACGGAGGACAAGGCTAGAAGGGTCATAAAACAGACACATCCTAATTGAGCACTTCTCACTGACTTAAGAGCAAGGGGTCATAAAACTGTTACATTTCCTAAAACAGACACTTCCTAAATAAACACTTCACAGTGACAGAGACCATCATGTCATAAAACACTTCTCTGCGTCAAGCTAAACAGATCATAAAACTTGCACACACCTTAAACGACAATAGTTTAGCGGGATAAATCACAGACACAGAGCGATCATTCACTCATTTAGAAAATAAAGTTATTAGAGATGTCTCAAAAACCTCGATAGGCTGATGAAAAAAAAATATTACGATTCTTCACATCCCGCCAGTTTCGGGGGGGTGCAGAGGCTGCATAAAGCCTTACAAAACAAAGCAGGTCAGAAAATAAATCTCAAGAGGGTTAAGAAATTTCTAGCCGAACAAGACACGTACACGCTGCATAAAACGGCCAGAACGCGATTTCCTCGAAATAGAGTTTTTACCTTGAGACCTCTCAACCAGTTTCAAGCAGATCTCTGCGATATGCAAAAACTGGCATTGTACAATGATGGATTCAACTATTTACTGATGGTGATCGATGTTTTTTCTAAGAAAGCCTATGTAAGAGCTATAAAGAAAAAATCAGCTACAGAAGTAACCAACGCCTTCGCATCGATTTTAAAAGACAGCGGGGTTCCTCGTTTCCTCCAGACAGACAAAGGGGGTGAATTCTACAATAAAATTCTTTAGACTCTAATGAGAAAAAATAACATCACGCTTTTCAGCACGTCCAGCGATGTGAAAGCCTGCGTGGTCCAGAGATATAACCGGACGTTAAAATCCAAACTTTTTCGCTATTTTACCATTAAAAACACTTTTAGATACATCGACGTGTTGCAGGATTTCCCATCCAAAAGTTATAATAACACAAACCATACTAGTATAAAAATTACCTCCATGCACATGACTTCCGAAAACACTTCTCAAGTTTTTTAAAACCTCTCTGGTACGTTCCCTTTACACCATAAGAAAAAATGAAAGATAAATTTCAAAGAGAGCAACCTGGTGAGAATTTCCAAGCACAGAGTTTTACGGACGAAATATTTACGGTATCCGATTGCATACCGCGTTTCCCTCCAGTGTATAAATTAAAGGATTATGACAGTGAAACGTTAGAGGGTACTTTTACGTGGCTGAATTACAGAAAGTAAAGGTCGCTAAAGACTTTCAGAAACAAGAAATTCTGGGAAAGCGTATGATAAGGGGGGTGAAATGGCAAAACTGGCCTGAGAAATTCAACAGCTATGTGAAAGCCAGGGATTTGATCAATGTATAAAAAACTCGAAGATGCACAATCATTTGCACGATGGAACGTTCAAGCAGAGAGGCTTTATACATCACCTTTCTCTTAAACGCCATCTACGACATGTTTAAGAATAATACGAGTTCAAGTTTTCGTGTGGACATGGCTAAGCATATAGTCCACGACGGTGCCTGGGAAGTGGCACTGACAGATGTATCATATTCGCATTCCTGGCATAACCTACCAAGAGAGGGAGCCGAATCTATGTGGATAGACATCTGGGAACACGGAACTTGCGGTGACGCCGGCGAGATGGATTTGAGCGCATTTACCCAGCATAGAGTAAATCTAAAATACGGGGTGTTTATGAAGACAAAGATCACCTCATGAAAACTCTGAATGAGGAATTTCGTCAGATAGGATTTGACAGCGGGCTGAGCTTTAATAGACCCCTACAAAGTTTCCAATGGATGGGAAGCGGTCGCTATCGCCTGCATTTTACAGCCCCTCTCTGTTTCATGCTGGGTGTGAAACCTGGTAGATGGTTTCAACAGGCCCCGGACCCGCAGACCTGAAAGCGGGATTTTATCATCTTTATTTTTATATCGACGTCATCACTCCGCAGATCAGAGGTGACGCATATGCGCCTCTGCTACGCACAGTTAAAATAGAGGGGAAATATGGAGATGTTATCACTCGCTCATACGGCACCCCCCATTACGTACCCATGGCTAAGAATCATATTGAAAACATACACGTGGAGATTAAATCTGATCAGAATAAACAGGTAGTCTTCACCTACGGTAAGACACTTCTCACGCTCCATTTCAGGACTGTTAAAACGTCATTATGGCCTCGTTAACTTACAGAGCGGACCCCAGGCGTTTTGTAACTTACTACGAGAACCAAGTGGCCGGTTTACCGGGCTCTACTGGCGCCCCGGTTATGTACAGATGAGGAGTCGGGTCGGTTTTTTCGAAACTGTTTCGTTTTATATTACCTTTGGTAAAAAAGGGTTTCAACGTTGCTAAGCCTCATCTAACTACCGCTGCTGAGGGCATCGCTTCGGACGTGATTAACAGAGCCGTCAGAAAAGCAGGCGAAGGCTCGGGCAGTCAGGAGGGGTCAGGACTAGCAATTCTATCTCTAAGAGCCATAAAACGACCGCCTGGTCAATGTGTATCAAAGTCTAAAAAAAAAAAAAAGAGTATCTCAAAAGAGAAAATCAGTTGGTGAAAGTAGATCTGCAGGAAGGAGGTCGACGGAAAGGTCTCGCGACATATTTTAGAGTTGACTGAAAATAAAAATAAAAAATCAGACATGGCTATGACCCAGCTTTCTATCGAAGAGAGCCAATGCATAGAGATTCAACCTTTATCCGCAATAACCGATAGAATTCATAATAAACGGTAGCGGACATCATTATCTGGACCTTTCTGAAACATTATTATTTTTAAGATTAAAAATTACTAATCCTGACGGATCGGATATTCTGCCCGTCGCGCCAGTGAGTTTAGTAAATTACCCATTAAACGCCATTTTTTCACAATGCGACGTTACATTGGCCAATCGCTTAATTTTTCAAGCCAGCGCAACGCATTTTACAGGGCTATGATAGAGACCTTGCTAAATAATTCAGAGGATACGTCAATTTAGCGCCAGTTTGTTTTACAAAGATACAGCGGATATGCGGATACACTGATACCATGGATTCAGTGGTGGTAAATGGCCCCAATCAAGGCATAGTTCAGAGGGCTTGATTCAGTCAGAAATCTAGGGAGATTAATTTATTAGGCACCCTTCACGCGGACATTCTCTTCAGCGAAAGACTCCTGTTAAATGGTGTGGATCTGCGAATCAGGTTGATTCGTGCTAATGATGATTTTTGCCTCATGCATCTAAACAATCATTATCTGTTCATAATCTAAAAATACTAGGAGCGTCTCTTTTCATCAAAAAGGTCTCAGTCGCAGCTGCAGTGCCTTGTATCCTATTTCGCTTATAAAACGTGAAGACCTTCTCTATCCTGGAGAATTCCCGCGTGTGTAATCATAAGATTTTGTTTCTGGGGGGTACCCCTAAATACCTGGTATTGGCTATGGTGAATCACAAAGTGTTCACAGGTAAATGTGACCTTTCACCGTTTAACTTCATACACAATGACATCGAATATCTGGCGCTGTGTCAAGACGGTAGACAGATCCCGGCCAAAGCGTTTTAACCTCAATTCAACAATGGCTTAGCCGTCAGAGAGTTTTACAACATATTTACAGCTACAGGGATTTCGACAGATTTTTTCCACGAGGGATGGGCTTTGTTTTTAATCTCAGCCCCTCCGAAGACACAAAGGCTGTTTCTCCCGTATCCAGAGGGTCTTTAAGGCCTTTAAGGTTTCCGCACCCCACTACCCCACACAACTACGCTAATAGTGTACGCCTGTTACAATTCAATTCTTAAAATAAACTCTAAAAGAAACGTCCTACTCGACTATTACTAAGTTTATTCTGCCGGAGAAGGGGGAAAAAATGAACAATCATCAGCTGGAAAATCCTCTTCATCATCTACTAGGAGATTCGTTTAGCGGCGTTTATGCCTCTGATGAGCTACCTATGCTACTGAAAGGTTTCCATCGTCAGGCCTATTTTATAATTAACACGCACCCGCGACACATGCCCAGAGAATGGGGAAGCAAGCTTTTTCGACTCTTTTGGTTTCCCTCCTGACTTTATGTATTATCCAAAAACAATCCTGGATTTTTTGGAAAATCAGAGAGGGGTGAAAAACATTTTCTACCTTAACAGACAGTTGCAGAGCCCCGCATCGGCTGTCTGTGGTGAACATCACGTGTATTATCTCTCTTTTTACGGAGATGATGTAATAAAAAATGACAGGCTGGTGTCTGAGTTTATGAACAGATATCAGAGCTGTATAAGGAATCGTCGAGCGGGTCTATTTATTCACACTGTTTGCTCTCTGAAGATGTATACAGAGTGTCATAATATATAACTTGTACCTCAATTCTTTTTTGTGCATGTGTTTTTTTCATAAATCTTGATATATAGTCAAAAGAGTGTGCTTATCTTTTTTTAATTTCTAATATAATTTTTCATAAACCTTGATATATATTCGAAAAAGTAAAAAAAAAGACCTTGTATTCAAATCAATAAAGATTTAATTTTTAACGGACAAAAACATTGTTATTTATTCATTCATTTCATGAAAAATTAACCCATCGAGGTGAAATATTTGCGAGTCGCATCATTCTCTTCTTCTTTTTTTCAATTACTGATAGAGGGGGTGTCTCGGCTTGTGGCGGAGAGGCTGTGGTATCAGCGTCGTAACTTTTACCCTTGGAGCCGTCAGCGACACCGTCTTTAAGCGATTCAATGTCCCGCCACGCGTTGCTGTTAGGGATGGTCGATAAGGGGATATTCAGGCTTGAGAGTGTCTGTATAAAAGCGTTCCAGCCTGCGTGGGCGCTTGTTAAGAGACATCTTGCAGGTGCTTGTTAAATGTTTCATTAGATCGTCTATGTGGGAACCGTTAATCACATGTTTTTTAAAAATAAACTCCTCATTTTCGTTCCATTCCCCCGGTCCCGAGGCCTCTAATATCTTATGTAAAATATAATTGGCATTCCTTTTGGGCATGCGGAGTGGCGTGCATTAACCCCCGCCTTTTGAAACGGGGGTTAATGCATTCAATACCGTCTTTTAAAATAACGTCTTTCTTTTCTTTCTGAGCCTCAACGAGGTAAAGTAAGGGCGATCTCTCGAGTCTCGCCTTGCTTCTGTTTCTAAAGATAAAGGTCTCTTTGCAGGAGAACGTTGTACTTTTTAATTTTTTCATTGGGTGATATCCCTTTCTGATCCAGTACCTTTCTCATCTTCTGATCCAGCAAATTTTTGGGCCTTTTCTCTGATATCTTCACCATGCTTAACCTTCTCGTTTAGATGGTTTACTTGTTCAGGGGAGATGAGAAACATTTTCCGCAAGGTCATTCTTTATTCATTTAGAAATGGCACCGCCGATCAGCTACGCTACGAACGGTAGAGCCGTGATGAGTAATGGTAGAAGAAAACCGCCTGTTTCAAGAATTTTTCTTTTCTTGGATACGGGGTTTTTTTTCTTGTCAGCGATCAGTCTAATGTGTTTCTTTTGACGCTGTAGTTTCTTATACTGATGTCTGGACACGGGGATATTCCCTTTCAAAAGGTTTAAAGCAATCTCGCACAGAGCTCTGATGACATCAGCGGAACATGTGTGCGATATTGCTTTACGCTGGCGCAGTGGAATAGAGACTAAGGATCAGAGCAGCGGCATGTTTTTTTTTCATACGAGCAGACAATCATTTTCAATCTGTTAAAAATATTACTTTTTCTTTGGTAAATATACAGAAGCCGTCTCTGCGGGTAGTAGACCGGCTCTCAGTCTGAAGCGGTCTGGACAGGCGGGGTCAAGTCTAGTAATAAATAGCTATGTGGCTTATTTGTAGCGTCTTCATAACTCTTTAAAAAGAAGGCCCTCTGCCTCGGGAATATCTGATTTGCTAATATAGACATCTGCAGCTTGTCACGGGGTTTTTAAAATAAAATAAGATGAGTGCAGTTTAAGTTCAGGGTTTTACTGTATTTACCTTTATGAAAAATGTTCTGAGTCAGAAACATAACAGACATATTTCTGTGATGGCGATACTGTGTAAAAATTTTAACCACTTCAGGGTGGTCGAAGGCTTTCAAAACGACGTCGTCCAAAATAACCAGATGATTTTTATCTTTAGGAAAATAGTTTAATCTTAAAAGGAATCAGGCAGACCTTCTAAAAACGTTATCCTTTTATTCAACATTTTCTGCATTTCACTGTACATTGGTTGAAAACATGTGTATATCCAAAGAATAGTATCAGGCTATGGATCCAAAACATGTGTACAATTTTCCAACACATTCTTTACAAAGAAAGTTTTTCCTGATCCACTGGGTCCCACAAACAGACATGAAAATTTCAGACATGGTAATTTTAGTCTAGGGTCGAAAGTCGTTTTCTCCGCAGCCTCGAGGTGTGACATGTTTATTTATTTATTTTTATTTAGTAGCCAAAAGGTAAGCTCCCACCCCTGGCCACTAGACGTCCCTTGTCAAAAACGTAGCGAAACCTTTTCTAGAACGAGGAGTTTTTTAAACGAAAATCGTGCTTCTCCCGAACTATGCTATGTTGAGGGTTTGTGAGAAAACTCTCGTGTGAGCTGCCAATATAATCCTTGACCAGGTCCTTCACGGTGTCAAGTTGATTCATTGACAACACTCGTACGACTGTGTGATGCACTTAACATGCAGCACTACTTTAGACGCCCTAGTCTGATAGGCGTAGCTTTTAGGACCGGCTGAAACGAATTCTTTTATCGTATCACCGTCCAATTCGTCCGTTAGTTGACCTGAATAATTCCCCATCTCAAGAGGGGTCTCGCCTTCTCTGGTTATATAGATCAGGCTATCGGTGTCATAATACAAGACTCTCTCTTGCAGCTGATCCAGATAACTAAAGAGTGTCATTCGGTCGTAGCCTGTTGTAAAAGCCGCAATAAAAACATTACCTGTTTTGTTAAGGGGTGCGATACAGAGCTCGCCGTGCTGCTATTGTAACAAAGCGATGTTCTCATTTAGGAAGTTGAAATAGTTAACTTTATGATTACCTGAAAACATGTAATTAAAAAAGATTTTAGGATCGCTTACGTGTTCGGTATTAATCATGCTGGAGTGCTGATGAATTTACCCCAGAAGCTGTTCAGACAAAGTTTAGCCCGTCTTTTGGCGGGGTTAAATGCTTGTCTTTTGGCGGGGTTAAAGGCGATTTTGGCCTTGTCTAACAGAATACCCTGATTAGTGTTATACTCAGCTATGTAACGCTGTTTACCCTCATCGTCCGTAACCTCTGATGGAATTGCGTGTGAAAAACAGACAAACATGCAGACGCGCTATGGTTGCTGACTTAAAGGGGTCGACCCCCGCCTCTTCAATATACTCCTTTTTAAACATAGTGCAGGCCGTCATGAGTATCTCCGTGTCGTTTTTGCAATAACACCCGGCCTTCCCCTGAAAATTGAAAGTGCCCTCTCACACAGTGCTATACCACATCAGAAACTCACATCTATGTTTCTCGCTCATCTGATCAACACCGTAATATTCGGGGTCTGGATAAGCGCCTACATAGTTCAGATTCGCCTCAGAGCTAAAACGATGAGGAAAATAACCTTTCACCTTATCGGCAAAACCCAGGGCTTTTGGAAGCTGTGACAGAGCGAAGGGGAGAAAAGACGCCGAATAGATGAATTTATGTTTAACCCTCTGGTAACTCTTTAACATACAAGTCGGTCATAAACACCCCCAACAGGCCCCCTCTAACACTGTGATTGTTAACTCTAGCAGAAAAAGTATTTTAAAAATCTCCCAAAGATATAAAAAATAGCCTGTTTTGTTTTTTTACTCTACTTTTGACTTTATAAGTATAGGTAAAAACAGTTAGGCCTACAACCCTTCGCCTTAGAGTAAAGTACGGCTAACATGAACATTTCCATCCTATTCGGTCGTGAGACATCATACGTTGATAACTCACGGGACATGGTTCCCTTTTTTATCTCCGTTATTATTATTTTTTTTATTTTTTATTTTATTTTTTATTGTATTTTTCTTTTTTACGTAGCTACATTTCTAAACCTCTATATATTTTTAATTTTATACGTATAAAACATTCTCTTTTAGATGAATGTTTCTAAATTTTAAAAACTGAAGAGGAGGTGTGACTATTTTCGAGTTTGACAAACTCAGCGCGCCTCCCATACCAGACACGACTTCGCTGCTCAGACACTACACTCTCTTGACATCAGACAAGCTCGTGCGGTAAAAACATTCACGTTGATCATATAACACCTGTATTAGCTGGCTAACACCTATATACTACAGGCATTGGCTGCTTTTTCCCGAGCTCCGCCAGACTGACCAATTTTTCTACTTTTTCGTCCCCTTACGAAGAGTAAACATATAACAGATAAGTATTTCATACTACCTTATAATATATTCACTCGAAACGCGTGTTATATCGTTTTCGTATAAGTTTATATCGTATAAGTTTTAATAGTTTTGCAGCACACCGCTTCTAGCCGGCTTTTCATTAGCATCGCTAGCCCGTTAGCCCGGCTATCACAAGTTTGTTTACGCTCTTTCGCACCGGTTATTTCTATTTCTAGACACCATGTCGGTTGGGTCTCTGCCCCTGTGTGCAGGTGAGGAGACATTGGAGCTGCACTCGGTGGACTTGGAGATGGAGGCCGTGGAGAAGCTGATCCGCGACCTACAGGTGAAGCTGGCCCGGCTACAGCATCTGCTATCAGACCTAATTGTTAACTCTGACAAAGTGTTGATAGTAGGTGACTTTAACATTCATGTAGATGATGCTAATGACACTTTAGCCCTCGCATTTATGGACTTACTAAATTCCTTTGGGGTTAAACAAAATATAAATAGATCAACTCACCGCTGTAATCATACACTAGATTTAATTATATCTCATGGTATAGATGTCACTAATATAGAGATTTTAACTCAAAGTGATGATATCACAGATCATCACCTCCTGATATATACTCTACCCGTAGAACAGATTAGCTGTGTCTCTCCACGTTATCGATTTGTTAGAAATATGAATCCGACTACTAAAGACAGATTCACAAGTAATCTACCGGATCTGTCCCAAATTCTTATTAGACCCCTAAATGCAGACGATCTAGACGAAGTGACCAGCAGCATGGGTACTATTTTTACCAGTACATTAGACACTGTTGCTCCCATCAGATTAAAAAAAGTCAGAGATAAAACACTTGCTCCTTGGTACAATAGTCATACTCGCGCCCTAAAGAGAGCAACCCGTAACCTTGAGCGAAAATGGAGAAAAACTAAATTAGAAGTTTTTCGAATTGCGTTTAAAGACAGTATGTGCAGCTATAGACGGGCTCTAAAAACCGCTAGGACCGAGCATCTTAGCCAACTGATAGCAAGAAACCAAAACAATCCCAAGTTCTTATTTAGTACAGTAGCCTGCCTAACAAAACCTAAGATGCCTGCAGAGAGTACTCCACAACATTTTAGTAGTGAAGATTTTATGGACTTCTTTAATGAAAAAATCGATAGCATAAGGAAGAAAATAACAGAGGTTCAACCTCTAATAGCATCTCATGATCTAGTTCAGCCAAGAGCTTCACATTTAGATTTTCAGTGCTTTACAGGTATAGGACAGGAAGAGCTGTATAAACTTATCACCTCAGCTAAATCAACAACGTGCCTGTTAGACCCAAAACCAACCAGATTTTTAAAAGAAGTGATGCTTACAGTTGGAGAGCCAATTCTAAACATTATTAATTCTTCATTATATCTAGGTCACGTCCCTAAACCTTTGAAGCTGGCAGTTATTAAGCCGCTTCTTAAAAAATCTAATTTGGACGCAAATGAAATAACAAATTATAGACCGATTTCAAACCTTCCGTTCATATCAAAAATATTAGAAAAAGTAGTATCAGCTCAAATATGCACATTCTTGCAGGAAAACAACATCCTAGAAGAATTTCAGTCAGGTTTCAGGCCACATCATAGTACAGAAACTGCACTAGTTAAGATTGCAAACGACTTGTTTTTAGCTTCAGACCAAGGCTGCATCTCAATATTAGTCTTACTTGATCTAAGTGCTGCATTCGACACCATAGATCATAATATTCTCATAGACCGCCTACAAAATCATATAGGTATTCAGGGGCAGGCATTAAAATGGTTTAGATCATACCTGTCTGATCGATACCATTTTGTAGATCTAAATGGAGTACCGTCTGATGTAATGCCAGTGAAATATGGTGTCCCACAAGGGTCAGTTTTAGGACCTCTCCTGTTCTCAATTTACATGCTTCCCCTGGGAAACATCATTAGAAGGCATGGGATTAGTTTCCATTGTTATGCTGATGATACCCAATTATACATCTCAACAAAACCAGATGAAATACCCAAGTTGTCTAGATTAACAGAGTGTGTCCAGGACATAAAAGATTGGATGACCAATAACTTTCTTTTACTAAATTCAGATAAGACAGAGATATTGCCAAAAACCAGCACACAACAGCTTTCACAATTCAGCCTGCGTTTAGAAGGATGTACTGTTACTACTAGCTCAACAGTAAAAGACCTGGGCGTGATATTAGACAGCAACTTGTCTTTTGAAAATCATATTTCCAATATCACAAAAACAGCCTTTTTCCATCTTAGAAATATTGCCAAACTTAGGAGTATCCTATCCGTATCTGATGCAGAAAAGCTATTTCATGCATTCATGACCTCCAGACTGGACTATTGTAATGCATTACTAGGTGGTTGTCCTGCATCCTCAATAAACAAGCTACAGTTAGTCCAAAATGCAGCCGCCAGGGTTCTCACTAGATCCAGAAAATATGATCATATAACACCTATATTATCATCCCTGCACTGGCTACCTGTTCAATTTAGAATTAATTACAAAATAGTACTACTTACATACAAGGCTTTAAATGGTTTAGCTCCCTCATACCTAACCAGTCTTTTGATACGCTATAATCCACCACGTCCCTTAAGATCACAAAACTCCGGACTTCTGGTAATTCCCAGAATTTTAAAATCTACAAAAGGGGGCAGGGCATTTTCATATTTGGCTCCAAAGCTTTGGAATAGCCTTCCAGACACTGTTCGGGGAGCAGACACGGTTTCCCAATTCAAAAGTAGGCTCAAGACGCATCTCTTTAATCTGGCATACGCGTAACTCAACCCATAACCTCATACTCCATTACACTTATCCTGAATGGCAACTACGCTAATTCTCTCCATCTTTTCTGTATTTTTCTACCCATCCTGAGACATCTGGAGATTGTGCCAGCTTCAGTAGACAAAGGCCAACCCTGCGAGGTTTCTAAAGCATCTTGAGAAGGACCTGCTCCAGCTAGATTCTGCTTTATGATGGCTGGAGCTACACATCCTGCTCCTGTGCTTCCAGTGATCTGACCCCATCTGCCCTCTGCACCTACTGCTGAACTGAATCTACACAACTTCTGATATATTGAACTTTCACCTGCACAACACACTTGATGTTATTTCTATCTGTTATCACCCAGATGAGGATGGGTTCCCTGTTGAGTCTGGTTCCTCTCAAGGTTTCTTCCTATTGCCATCTCAGGGAGTTTTTCCTTGCCACTGTCGCCGTCACCCTTGGCTTGCTCATCAGAGACATTTCATTCATCATTCATTTATTTAATTATTATCTAGACACATTTTTCTCACACATACACACTTCCAAATATTTTCTTTTCTTTTCTTTCTTAAAAAAAAAAAAAAAAAAAAAATCTTTCATTTTTTTCTTGTGAAGCTGCTTTGGGACAATGACCATTGTTAAAAGCGCTATATAAATAAAATTGAATTTAATTGAATTGAAAATTATCATCCCTGCACTGGCTACCTGTTCAGTTTAGAATTAATTACAAAATAGTACTACTTACATACAAGGCTTTAAATGGTTTAGCTCCCACATACCTAACCAGTCTTCTGATACGCTACAATCCACCACGCTCCTTAAGATCACAAAACTCCGGACTTCTGGTAATTCCCAGAATTTTAAAATCTACAAAAGGGGACAGGGCATTTTCATATTTAGCTCCAAAACTTTGGAATAGGCTTTCAGACAGTGTTCGGGGAGCAGACATGGTTTCCCAATTCAAAAGTAGACTCAAGACGCATCTCTTTAATCTGGCATACGCGTAACTCATCCCATAACCTCATACTCCAGTACACCTATCCTGAATGACAACTATCCTGAATGGCAGAACAGACTACTCTCCATCTGTTCTGTATTTTTCTACCCATCCTGAGGCATCTGGAGATTGTGCCAGCTTTAGTAGACAAAGGCCAACCCTGCGAGGTTTCTGAGGCATCCAGAGAAGGACCAGCTCCAGCTGGATTCTACTTTATGATGGCTGGAGCTACACATCCTGCTCCTGTGCCTCCAGTGACCCAGACCCCTGCACCTACTGACTCCCTGTGCTGAACTGGACTTCATGTTAATCTACACAACTTCTGTTATATTGTACTTTCACCTGCACAACACACATGATGTTATTTCTATCTGTTATCACCCAGATGAGGATGGGTTCCCTGATTGAGTCTGGTTCCTCTCAAGGTTTCTTCCTATTGCCATCTCAGGGAGTTTTTCCTTGCCACCGTCGCCGTCACCCTTGGCTTGCTCATCAAAGACATTTCATTCATCATTCATTCATCTAATTATTATCTAGACACATTTTTCTCACACATACACACTTCCAAATATTTTATTTTCTTAAAAAAAAAAAAAATAATCTTTCATTTTTGTGAAGCTGCTTTGAGACAATGACCATTGTTAAAAGCGCTATATAAATAAAATTGAATTGAATTGAAATCGGGTTCCCTCACCAAGCATATTTTTCAAATAAAAAACACCCTAAACAAATTCTTATAACTAATAAATAAATAAATAAATAAATAAACATGTATATAAATTAAATAAATCTATACAATAAATACATTAAATTAAATGAGTGAATGAAACGATGTCTAGCTCATAAGCATCGTTACCCCCCCCCCCCCTTTTTAATTGAAAAACTCCACGTCATAAAAATCCTAAAGGTCACCCAAAGGTCAACTAAAAGGTCATAAAAGGGGCAATAAAACTGTCAAGATTGAGATAGAAGAGACCGGAAATGCTGTAGGTGACGTCAGACGCCGGAGACTTGGCGGAAAAACTGAATGAACAGCGAGGACAACGAGGAAGATTTAGAAACTCTCCTGGGTTACATCGACCTGTGCTACGATAGCATAGTCATGAAGAAAGCACAGATTGTAGGTTCCCCAGCTAAAAGCGAGACGCCGTCTTCTAAAAGAATTCGGCCGGCAGACTCTCCTGAAACGGCATCGCCGACAGGGAAAAGTTTTACTGACATCTTGGATTCAATCGACAAGCGGTTGTCCAGCTTCGACGCGAGGTTGTCCCTGGTCGAGATCCTGCACCGTGAATTCCAGGCCCTGAAAGAATCACTGGATAATAAAAAAATAAAAGAGACCGTCATAAATCTTCAGTCTCGCAGCATGAGAGAAAACTTGGTGTTTTCCGGTATCCCGGAATCTGCTGAAGAAAACGCAGAAGCTACGATTAAAACCTTCATGAAAACGTATCTGAAGCTTCCGGAAGACACCGTGGAAAACATCACCCTCGAAAGAGTCCATCGGCTGGGTGCGAAGAGACCTGGAGCTCCGAGGCCGCGTCCTATCGTGACCAAATTTGGATTCTTCAAACAGAAAGAGCAGGTGAAAAGTCGCGGCAGGGAGTTAAAAGGAACGGACTTTAGCGTAAACGACCAGTTTCCCAAAGAGATTCAAATTCAAATTCAAATTCAAATTTTATTTGTCACATACACAAACATACACAGTACGAAATGTAGTGAAATGCATTATACGACTGCCATTGACCCTAAAAGAGAGTTAAATTTTACAAATAAGATCCTGGAACGGCGCAAAATTCTGTTTCCAATTCGACGCTCTCTAATCCAGAAGGGCTCCCGAGCGGTCATCGCCGTGGATCGTCTCTACGTGAACGGCCAGCTCTACCGCGACTCCAGTACAACTCCCTGACTTTACTAACACCATTCCAGATAAAAATCCACTATATTTCTTATATTTCTTCGTTTTTCTTCCAGTAATCGAATTTGATATGTTACCACGATACCGTCAGTCTCTACAGCGTTTAAATGTGGTTATATAAATGTTTTTCTTTCTGTCAAGTTTCTTATTCTTTTTTTTTTATTATTATTATTATTTATTTATTTTTATTTAAAAAAAAAAATTTTTTTTTTTTTTGTATTTTTCATGCATCCCCTCCTGTTTTCTTCTTTCCCTCTTCTGCTGTCTTTCTTAATACTAACCTCTCTCACTGTACTGATTACCCGCCTTATTTACACACACACACACACACACACACACACACACACACACACACACAGCACTTTATATCTTTACACATCGGCACGGCACGACCAAATATATATTCACTCAGCGTCAATACTACCACATCGTACTCTTAGCGCACACGCTCGCTCATATTTCATTCATCTAAGCTTTACACACAGCAGGCAATACTAGCTACATACACACATCCATGGGTGCACTAAGGCTTGTCACATGGAATGTGAATGGAGCTGGCTCCAGAGAGAAGAGATTAAAAATATTATACCAACTTAAAAGACTACAAGCAGACGTTGTTTTATTACAAGAGACTCATAGACCTGCCACAGCTATAGATGAACTTAAAACAGCTGAGTTCCCTAATGTGTTCGCAGCCTGCTATAACTCTAGGCAAAGGGGGGTAGCAATTTTATTACATAAAAATGTTACATTTACAGTACTCAACACAGTTATAGACCCAGGGGGTAGATATCTAATCATTAAATTATCTATATTTAATAAAAAGTTATGTATTGCCAGTATATATGGTCCAAATGTTGATGACCCCTCCTTTTTCCACATTTTTTTACTGCACTTTCTGAACATCTAGACTGTGCACTGATTCTTGGTGGAGACCTCAACTTTGGACTAAATAAAGAAAGGGACAGGCTCAGCACAGCTGGAACTCAGCGTAATTGGGAATCCACTAATATAGTTAAACAGTACATGAGCGACTACGGACTTTGCGATGCATGGCGATCTCTTCACCCAAACTGTAGAGAATATACTTTTTTTTTTTAAAGTTTATCACAGTCACTCTCGTCTGGATTATTTTTTAGTAAGCAGCTCACTGCTGAGTGACATTTCAGACACAGAAATACACACCATAGCTGTCAGCGACCATGCTCCTGTATCTTTAACTTTAAAAAACAAGAAGGACACTCCACCAAGTAAAAACTGGAGATTTAATACATCATTGCTTAAAGATGAAGATTTTATTAATTATTTTAAGAAAGAATGGGCTTTATACTATAATGACCAGCCTGGAACTTCAGCATCTGTTCTCTGGGAAGCAGGTAAAGCTGTGATGAGAGGTAGAATAATCTCATTCTCATCACATAAAAAGAAAAGAGAGAATAAATATATTCAGGAATTAGAAGAAACAATCAAATCTCTAGAAGAAGCTTATGTATCCTCTCAAGAGAAGGAAATATTGAAGAAAATATGTAAAGCAAAACTAGAATTAAATGAAATTATTGATAAAAATACTCCGTTCTTAGCACAAAGACTCCGCTGGCAAAACTTTGAATATGGTAACAAATCTGGTAAATTCCTAGCTAACCAGTTAAAAATAAATAAAGAAAAAACAACTATATATGCTGTTAAAAACTCAACTGGGGACACAGTATATGACCCTGAAAGAATAAACAATACTTTTAGGGACTTTTATGAATCTCTTTATTCACCACAGATGAACCCGTCTAAAGAAGAAGTTGACCAGTTTCTTGATCATATAACTCTTCCGAAATTATCGGACAACCAAGCGATGGCATTGGATTCTCCACTGACATCATATGAACTCCAGGAAGCCTTGAACAGTATGCCCAATAAAAAGGCTCCAGGTCCAGACGGCTTCCCAGCGGAATTCTATAAAGAATTCTGGACAATTCTGGCACCAACATTCAACAGAATGTTGCAGGAATCTAAGGAAAATGGTAGACTCCCGCCAAATATGAATTCTGCTAACATTAGTCTCTTACTAAAACCAGGTAAAGATCCGGTACTGCCTAACAGCTACCGTCCAATATCACTTATTAATGTTGACATTAAAATAATCTGCAGGCGCTCTCAAAAAGAATAGAGAAGGTAACCCCTCTCATAATCCATCCAGACCAAACTGGTTTCATAAAAGGAAGGCACTCCTCAACAAATACGCGCAGATTACTTAACCTGATAGACTATTCATGTAATAAAAACCTTCAAATTACAATATTGTCTCTAGATGCAGAAAAGGCTTTTGATAGGGTTAATTGGAATTTTTTATTTGCAACCTTACACAAATTTGGTTTTGGAAACTCCTTCATAAACTGGTTAAAAATATTGTGGCGTGGGCGGGGCGGCGGCTGACGACCAGCATGCTTTGCGGGAATGTCGGTGTGTTCACCATGATGGGGAAAGGTGTTTGGGTTAGTGACTTCGGCCCTGTTGTGTGTGTGTTGAGGTGTGTAACGTGTGAAATGTGCTCTAGTTCAGGCTGACGCTGAATTAGAGGTAGGCTCCTGAGTGAAGGTGCTGCTCATGCCATACCGGCTGTATGCTGAATAAAGTACTCCCAGCCATTGCATTGGGCAGCAAATAAGCTCGCTCGTCTCTCCAGCATTTCTTCAGGTGTAAAAACGCTACATTGGTGTCAGAAGAGGGATGGAGAGTAACGGGTTCGAGCGGACAACGGAAGACCTACTGAAAATCCAAGCGGGCCGCCGAGTAGCGGAGCGACTACTCGCGAAGAAGAAGCGCTTTCCCGACGGCGCTAAAGCGAGCACACCACGTTCGCTGCTGCGCTCTGGATTACTGGGGCAAAGCAAGCGTGTTTGCGGACGGCCTGATCCTGCCTTCAGCATCTGCACCGTTGCTGGGGGCTACGTGAAGGTAAGGGCGTGTCGCACAGTGCGAGTCCAGGTGGGTGGACGAACTTATTCCCACGGGTTCGTTGTGGGGGACGTCGAGGAGGACTGCGTTTTGGGGTTGGATATTTTGGAGAGATGGGGTGCGCTGCTGAATTTGTCCAGCGGAACTCTGCGTGGTAACTTCGGGGTAGCCAGGTTGCTCGGACCCAAACCACAGCCGGACAGGTTAGCAGCACACACCCGGGGGGCGGAACTTCCGGTAGCAGACCGAGCGGGAAATCTGCGCGCTAACACCGGCGCTTTACCTCGCCGGCCGGGCAGCAAAGCGCGTGGCCGGTACTGCGAGCAAGTGGAGCGCCGTCGCGACGTAGAACCCTCGACGCAGGACGTTCCCCCCGTGCAGTCCTCCAGGTCCTCCGGTGGTGATCAGCCGTCCGAGCCAGCATGCAGCCGTCTTACTGCGTCTCCCAGAGCGTCACCCGCAGTCGCTCCGCCGGTCTCGCCGGTCTCACAGCTGAACTTTGAACCGCTCATCGCCAGGCAGAAGGGCCCCACCCAGCGCTCGCGGGCACCGCTGCAAGACTTTCAGGTGGGGGCACCTATGGGGCGAATGGGCGTGGACACTCACAGCCAGGGGCGAGATTTTGCTGCTGGCGAGCAGGTGTGGGTGTGTTCCTCCGGAAGGAGAAGGAGGGGGCTCTCGGCCGGGCGTGTGTCTCACTGGGTGGGCCCCTGTGCGGTAATAGCTCGGCTCTCCGATGTCATCTACCGGGTGCGGTTGGCGGGGCGGGTACGAGTTTTGCTCCACCGGGACTGTCTTGCGCCTTACCAGCCGCACGCCGATGAAACATCGAACTCTGTGGAGGCCGGACCGCCTCAGGATTATGTTCGCGTTCATCCCTCACCTGCCAAAGGACGCCGGCGTTCCCACCGCCAGCGCCGACCGCCTCCACGCTTCCAAAACAAACTTCGTCATGGTGACCAGGGACGGTCACAGCTCGGGTGGGGGCAGTGTGGCGTGGGCGGGGCGGCGGCTGACGACCAGCATGCTTTGCGGGAATGTCGGTGTGTTCACCATGATGGGGAAAGGTGTTTGGGTTAGTGACTTCGGCCCTGTTGTGTGTGTGTTGAGGTGTGTAACGTGTGAAATGTGCTCTAGTTCAGGCTGACGCTGAATTAGAGGTAGGCTCCTGATTGAAGGTGCTGCTCATGCCATACCGGCTGTATGCTGAATAAAGTACTCCCAGCCATTGCATTGGGCAGCAAATAAGCTCGCTCGTCTCTCCAGCATTTCTTCAGGCGTAAAAACGCTACAATATTATATAATTCTCCAACAGCATGTGTCAGGACAAATGACCAAACATCCTCCAGCTTCCATCTTAAGAGGGGCACCAGGCAGGGATGCCCTCTCTCCCCTTCACTTTTTGCAATTTTTATTGAACCACTAGCAGCAGCTATTAGACAGACTATAGCGATTAAAGGCATTAAATGCAAGAATATAGAACATAAAGTTAGTCTTTACGCAGATGATGTGTTACTTTTTCTCCAGCATTCACAAACCACTCTCTCTGAGGTAATTACATTAATAAACTCTTTCTCAAGAATCTCAGATTATTCAATAAACTGGTTAAAATCTACTGTTCTTCCGATTAACTGCTCCTTTCAGTCCTCCTCCTCCACTCCACTACAATCTGGAAATATTAAGTATTTAGGTATTAATGTCTCACCTAGGCTCGCAGATTTAACAAAATTAAACCACATCCCACTTTCAAAGACGATAGAAGATGATCTAACCAGATGGAAGTCTCTACCCATATCACTCATGGGAAGGGTAGCTTCAATAAAAATGATGGTTTTGCCAAGAATTAATTACCTATTTGCAATGATCCCAAGCAAACCGTCAACTGACTGGTTTAGATCTCTAGACTCCTCCATCTCTAAATTCCTTTGGAAAGGTAAACCCCCGCGTATTAGCTTAAAAACACTACAAAAGACCAAGGACAAAGGAGGACTAGATCTGCCGAACTTTCACCACTATTTCTTAGCCAACAGGCTTCAACACATATCAGGGTGGTTAAAACACACCCTCTTAGATGAGCCTTGGCTAGATGTAGAACAGGCACTATGCAATAATATAGAGATTTCAGATCTACCATTCATTAGCTCAAACATCAAACGACATGTTTGCTTCAAAAGCATCAGTATCAGCTCCTCTCTGACAGCATGGTGGGAGTTTCTTAAAATGACTGAGTCTTCACTAATCCCATGCAAACGCACTCCCATATGGAACAACCCTGACATAGTACAAAACAATAATATGATAAACTTCAGGGACTGGGGTGGTAAAGGTATTAAATACTTGGAACATATATTCGAAGGGACAGATTTTATTCCTTTTGATATATTGGTCAATCAATATGGGATTAACAAGAATAGATTTTTAGAATATCAACAAGTTAAATCTATAATAAGAAAGAAATTTAATTCCGATCATATCAAATTACAAATACCACCAAGAGTGGCAGAATTCCTTGACCTCAGGACCCCCAAATTATTATCTAAAATATACAGGACACTATCCAAAATAGATGAATCAGTATCGATTCCTATTGCAAAATGGGAGGCAGATTTATCAGTCAGCTGGGACCACAATTTCTGGTCTCAGATATGTTTAAAACCTTTTGAACTGATTAGAAATCCCAGTTTACAATTAATACAATACAAAATTCTGCATAGAGTGCACTACACAGGTCATCGGATGTTCCGGATGAGTCTTACAGCTTCTAACAACTGCTCACACTGCCAAAACAACACACCTGACAATTACATACATGCTCTATGGTTCTGTCCACCTGTTCAGAAATTCTGGTATGAGATTTGTGAAGACTTATCAAAGTGTCTTAAATGTTCCATTCTAGCCTCTCCTTCAGTTTGCTTGTTGGGTGACCTAGAGGGTGTCACTACAGAGGTCAACACAATCCACATGGCATTCACCGCCTTATGCATTGCTAAGAAGACTGTCCTCATGAACTGGAAAAATAGAAATAATCTTAATATCAACCAATATAGAGATCGTTTGTTAGACTATATTAGTCTTGACACGGCGTCTGCTGCCACATTAGGTCAATCTCTCTGGGCTCCTTTGATCGGCTCCATTACCTAGTGTGGCTGGGGGCCGCAGTTCTGTCCGGTTTGGTCCTGGTTGCTGATGCGGCGGGGGGCATGCTGGCCTGGGGCGTCTAGGCGTCCTCGCGGGGTGGGTTTCTTGGGGGTCCAGCGCTGGGGCTGCGATCCTGGCCTGGAGGGGGCGCGGGTGGCTCCTGGGCGGTGTTTTTTTTTTTTTCTTTTTTTTCTTTTTTTTTTCTTCCCCAAAAACCGTCCGCACGCGGCGCTGCTGTGGAGGGCCGTGTCAGAGGACGTAGGTTGCCGAGATAGGTCCGGGGGGGGTTTGGGGTCCTGGGGGCGCTCTTCCTCTGGGCTGGGGTTCCGGCTAGGCCTGAGTGCTGCCGGGGTGTGGGTTGGTGCTTGCCCTGGTGCCCTGGTCTCCTTGTGACCACCTGCATCTCAATTTTATATCACATCTTAGACACTCTTTTTACTTACTGTCATGTTACACATACATATAGGGCCTTGGGGGTGGGCACACTGAATGGCGTCCAGAGGGCGGGCTGTTAAATCAGCCTTACCTCTGGTGCCAGTGCCCACTTCCCAATTTTAAGTGGCACGTAGACATTTAGGGTTCTTGGGAGGGGCAGAGCTGACACGAGCTGCCGGAGGGTGGTTAGTGTCTTGCCCCTCCCTTGTTTTAAAGCACTTTAGAACAACACACACCAACACTACATTAGAGCGGGAGGAGCGAAGCGGGGGTCTTCCTTTTTTCCACACCCCCGTTCTCTATCCGCGGTCCAGGGCCGGGGGCTGAGAGGAGGAGCTGGCCGTTCGGTCGGGGTCTGGGCTGGTGGTCCTTTCCGCTGCTGCGGGGACCGGGGGGGGTCTTTCTGTCCCCACGGCGGAGGGAAGTGGGTATATGGGGAGTGTGAGTGTGTATATTGTATATTTTTGTGTGTCTACATGTGTGAGTGTGTGAATATTTGTTTGTGTGTATGAGGGTGGGAATATATGTTTGTGTATGTGTGTGCCTGGCTGTCTACGTTTAAGTGTCAGGTCAGGTCCTAGACTCCACCTCTCTCAACATCCCAGGCCCCCCCTGCTCTGCCACCACACACAGCTGTGGGGTGCCCCCAGCCGCTGGTGGGTTGTTGGTTTCTCGCTCCGGGGCGGGGTGCTCGGGTGAGCGCTGGCTCACTCGCGGCGGTCGCTGGGCGGGATCTGGCTATCCTGGCTTGGCGGGGCACCGGCTGGTGGATGGGGGGGCCCTGGGATCTCTGGACCCAGGGACCGGACTGCCTCGGAGTGGACGACCACCGGCGGAGCCTGCGGTCCTGTCACCACGGCCCCCTGGGGCGTCTGCACTGGGGCTGCTAGATGACCCCCCTCTGGGCTCTCCGCTGCCCCTTTCGGGGTGGGGGGGCTGTCCCTGCGGTGGTTCTCCTGAGACTCCTGTGCTCTGGGGGGCCTCTGGATGTCTGGGACCCGTGTCTCCGCCGTATCTGCTCCATGCCTCGCGGGATGGGACTGTGGTCCCCCACACACACTATTAAACATTTACATGGAGGAGCCCTATGAAAACAAGCGCGCTCACACACACAGGTGTGCACACAAACGTTTACACTGGTGTACAAACAGGTGCTCACACACACACTGTCTTTGCTGTTGCTTCAAAACAAAATATTTATTTCAAAATATTTTATTATGTGCGCGGCTTAACAGGTTTTGGGATTTGTGGTTTACCGCGAGTCGTGCAGGTGTTGGTTGTGGCTGCGGTTTCTCTGCTGTTGTTTTTTCTCTTTTTCTTCGGCAGGTGCGGAAGCGAATTTTGACTATATTCTCTCCCCCCTCTCACCCCCACCTTCCTTTTTTTCTTTTTCTTCTCTCTTTCCCCCCTTTTTTTTTTTCCCTTAAATGTGTTTGTTTATTTATTTTTATTTTATTTTTATTTTTTTTTACTCTCTCTTCTCTTTTTTTGGTCCCCGGTCTTGTCTGTTATAATATGGGAAACAAACAAAATAAATAAATAAATAAATAAATAAATATAAAAAAAAAAAAAATTGCTGTGAATGATGATAGAACAGCTACACATACTCTCTGCTATGTGTTATCTGTGATACTGACAGGCCGGGGAAAAAAAAAAAAAAAAACGATTGAGTTTGACGAATGGTTGTTAGGTACTATTTTTTTATTAGACATAAATATATGATCTTGTCTCAATTCAAGTGTGTCACAATAATAATGTACACACAGCGCCGCGCTACCGTATAAAACGTACATTCACATCAACTACCAAACAGAGTTTTATCAGTAATCTCCCAGAGTTCCCAACTACGATTAGATCACCGTCTGACCCCACAGAACTCGATCAGGCGACTGAATATTTAGAGTCGACATTTCGCTATACCCTAGATAATGTAGCTCCAGTTAAGAGAAAAATTATTAGAGATAAAAAACTTGCTCCCTGGTATAACGATCACACGCGCACTCTAAAACAGACCGCTCGGAAATTAGAACGTAAATGGCGTCAAACTAAATTACTAGTATTTCAAATAGCATGGAAGGAGAGCATCCTGAACTATAGAAAAGCTCTTAGTGTAGCTAGATCAACATATCTCTCCACTCTTATAGAAAATAACAAAAATAATCCTAGATTCTTATTTAATGCTGTAGCCAAATTAACCAGAAATAAGACCACTGCAGAAATCTCCACAACAACATCATGCAATAGTGAGGACTTCATGAACTTTTTTAATAATAAAATTGTAAATATTAGGCATAAAATTGAGGTTTTGAAACCGAACAATGTAATTGATGCAGATGTTAATCTAGCCATGTCAGACCAGAACCTAGAATACTTTACTCCCCTTGAAGAGAATGAACTAATTTCACTCATCTCTTCTTCAAATTCATCAACCTGTATATTAGATCCTGTACCGACACATTTTCTTAAACAGATAGTACCAGCAATAATAGAACCCCTGTTGAGAATAATTAATTCTTCACTCAGCATTGGATATGTTCCAAAATCTTTTAAATTAGCAGTTATCAAACCAATAATTAAGAAACCTGACCTCGACCCCTGTCAGCTGTCCAGTTACAGACCAATATCAAACCTCCCCTTTATCTCTAAGATCCTGGAAAAGATAGTAGCGGAGCAGCTATGCTCATATATACATAGAAATGGCATACATGAACTGTATCAGTCAGGATTTAGGCCTCATCACAGTACAGAGACAGCGCTCGTTAAAGTAGTAAATGACATTCTATTGGCCTCTGATCAGGGTTGTGTAACTATGCTTGTATTACTTGACCTCAGTGCAGCTTTTGACACTGTTGATCACGCTATTCCTTCTTCACAGATTAGAAAATGTAGTGGGAATTAAGGGTACAGCCCTCTCCTGGCTCAGATCCTATCTGACCCATCGTTATCAGTATGTAGACTTAAATGGTGATTATTCTGCATGTTCTCTAGTGGAGTTTGGCGTTCCGCAGGGTTCAGTTTTAGGTCCACTGCTTTTTTCCCTTTACATGCTTCCTCTGGGCAACATAATCCGTAAGCATGGTATTAGTTTTCATTGTTATGCTGACGATACACAGTTATATGTCTCAGCAAAACCTGATGAGAAAAAACAGCTTACTAAAATTGAGCAATGTGTGCAGGACATAAGAAATTGGATGCTAATTAACTTCCTTCTGCTAAATCCGGATAAGACAGAAGTTCTAGTCATAGGACCGCATACAGCTAGGAGTAAAATTTTAGATCACACCGTAACTTTAGATGGCCTTTCTGTTCCATCAAATGCAACAGTGAAAGACCTTGGTGTGATTATTGATTCCAGCCTTTCATTTGAAGCACATGTAGATAATATTACCAGGATAGCATTCTTTCACCTCAGAAATAGTGCCAGAATAAGAAATTTATTGTCGCCAAACGACGCAGAAAAACTAGTTCATGCTTTTATCACCTCTAGGTTGGACTATTGTAATGCCTTACTGTCTGGTTGTTCAGCTAGATGCATAAATAAGCTTCAGCTAGTCCAGAATGCAGCAGCGAGAGTCCTCACCAGAACCAGAAGATATGAGCACATCACCCCTATCTTATCTTCACTCCATTGGCTCCCTGTGAAATTTCGCATTGATTTTAAAATACTACTCTTGACATATAAAGCATTAAATGGTCTCGCGCCGCAGTACCTGAGCGAAATGCTAGTGTCTTACGATCCGCCACGCCTACTTCGATCAAAGGATGCAGGCTGCTTGTCAGTACTGCGTATTATGAAAAATACAGCTGGGGGCAGAGCTTTTTCTTATAAAGCCCCAAAGTTATGGAATAGTCTTCCAAATAGTGTTCGGGACTCAGACACAGTCTCAGTGTTTAAGTCCAGGCTAAAAACCTATTTATTTAGCCAAGCATTTTTATAAATAGATTTGCCATAGGTAAAGGAGCAGATCTGGGGGACTCATGGACATAGAGTATTATGGTGAACTGGTATGTTTGGATGCTGTCTTCCTCACTCTCATTGATCACTCAGGTTTGCTGACGGTGAGGTGATTGTTTGCTTTACATGTCAGGAAGCCCTCATGTTTGTGTTTCCTTCTGGCTCTCCCTTTTAGTTATGCTGTCATAGTTAGTCCTGCCGGAGTCTCTGCTTGCACTCTACAGTTAATATACATTCACATTATACATTGTGTGACTGTGACCATACCTAACTGCCATCTCTCCTCTTCTTCTCTTTCCCCCCCTCTTTCTTTTTCCTCTCTCCTCCTGTCCCCCCCCTTTCACTCTTTCTCTCTCTCTCTGTCGAGCTACACATGTCGTTCCTGAGCTGCCAGTGATCCAGACTCCCTCTGCCCTCCGGACCTGTCTGACCCATCCTGGTGCCCCGCTTCTGGCTGAAGATCTCGTCACATGGATGCCCCGTGTGTCTCTCTGGGATGCGTCTGGTGTCTGGGAATGATTCTCTCCACCTAGAAAATGGTTCTGGCCTTGACTGGTGTTGGCAACTGTTTCTCTGGGGACTTGACAGTTCGATAGTTCATGACTGGAACTTCTTACAAGTCTACCTGGGTCTTCAATAACTACCTGGACTCCATATTAACATCAATTAACATCAGCTATTATAGCTGAACTGCCTCCCACCCTACACACTGTATAAATGCAGATCATTTAATCTTTCTGTTTCACCCAAATGAGGATGGGTTCCCTGTTGAGTCTGGTTCCTCTCAAGGTTTCTTCCTATTACCATCTCAGGGAGTTTTTCCTTGCCACTGTCGCCCTCGGCTTGCTCACCAGGGACAAACTGACCATTTTGATTCATACAAATTCACATTTCATACAAACTTAAATAATTCTTTTGACTATGTAAAGCTGCTTTGCGGCAATGAAAATTGCTAAAAGCGCTATACAAATAAAATTGAATTGAAAATTGAATTGAATGATATGGTAGTATATACAATGAAAAAGCTATTTATACATGAGTGCTCAAATGTACAGCAAACACAATAATTATTTGATTGTGTATATTTAACTTTATTCAGCTGTTTAAGTTATATAAAAAAATAACGTTTCTACCAGCCTACTATAATTATCTGTAAAAATTTAAAGATGCCCACGTGTGTGTGCAAAAAGACGAAGTACAACAAAGAATACAAAAGTGAATAATCTTTAATAAAGTTAGCCTAATACAATATTGTTTCCAATGCTGAAGCAAACATGATTTTGTTTTAGTCTATTCACTGAATACAATGCGACAGCGCGCGCCAAGGTGATGACCCACAGAACCCCCAGTTACTGTAATCCCTCTTCTCACCTTTCATTCACGATAGGTGTGAAGTTATTAAACCGGATTTGCTAATGGGGGAATTGGCAGAATTGAGGAGTTTAAAACAATTTAACAAGACCGAGCAGACCTACATGAAAGGTGAGAAGAGGGATTACAGTAATTGAATGCGCTGTCGCGTTGTATATACTGTACAACATGCGTTTATCAGCCTTTTAATCAAAACACTGCCTTTTGTAAAGTGAATGTACTTAAGTCATAAATTCACAATTACATCACATTCCAGCTATTATTTCTGCAGTAAGTCCTGCGTGGTTAAAAAATGGATGAAATAATTATTCAATGCTGGACACAAACAGCAAAAAATCATGATGATATAAGCCCGAAGCACTTCGTGTTTATAAAATAATATTTACTTAATATGATAATATATATATACATATATTGTTCAATTATGTCTTTTGATGATGGCAACACATTTTTCCGTTTTAAATAAGAAATGTTGGCATATTCACAAAACAGGACATTCACATAGTCAACACTATGAGATGACTTAATTTCAAGACCATTTAAACTGAGGCACTGCCATGTCTTTCATTGTTTTGTCCCTGTTAAGACATTACAAAAACTATATAAGAACCTTATTAAGAATTTTAAAGCACAATTTTGGGCATCTCATTTCATCATTATGAAAATAACATGTATTGTTGCTCCCAATATTCTTTTGGACAACCTCTGACGCCGTCACAGAGCAGCTGTATTTGTACTGACATTAGATTACACACAGGTGCACTCTATTTAGTCATTAGCACTCTGACTGCACTCAGACCAAAGGGGGCTAAATAATTACGCACACCCCAATTTTCAGTTATTTATTTCTAAAAAAACGTTTGGAATTATGTATGGTTTTCGTTCCACTTCTCACGTGTCACCACTTTGTATTGGTCTTTCACGTGGAATTCCAATCAAATTTATTCATGTTTGTGGCTGTATTGTGACAAAATGTGGAAAAGTTCAAGGGGGCCGAATACTTTTGCAAGCCACTGTATCTGTGCTTGGCTTTCAGTTCTTTCTGGGCATTACTGTAAGCCAGCCTGTCCCTTGACCTTTAGGCAGCATTCCTCGCTCTAAGCAGAGAACACACATTCCTGTCAAACCATGGTTTTTGAATTGGGAACACCTTGTTGGTCTTGGTGGTCAGCACAGTATCAGTGCAAAAGGCTATGTAGGCTAAAGTAGATTCATCCATATCTGTGCTAGCAAACAACTCCCAATCGGTCTTTTCAAAACAGTCCTGCAGCCGTAAAGTAGTTTCCTCACTCCAGACTTGGACAGTTTTAACTGTTGGTTTTTTTTTTCTACAGATGAGAAGACTGTAGGATGGAGTCATTTCTATGGAGATGTGGTCAGATAAGCCAAGGTGTGGAGATGGGGCAGCTTTATAAGCTCCTGGTATATTGGTGTAAACTTGATGCAGTATGTTATTGTCTCTGGGAGGAAAATGTTTGCTTGTATGCAGTTTGGCAGTTGACATGTGGACAGTTTTCAAGTCCACATGATTAAAGTCTCCTGCTACAATCACTGCTCTCTCCGGATACGCATTAAGCTGGCTGTTAAAAGCTTCATGCAGCTCCTCCATGGCTAGCTTAGCATTAGCCCATGGTGGAATGTAAACAGCTGTAATAACAATAGCAGTAAACTCTATCTGTGTATAAAAGGGTCTGCATTTAAGTGTCATGTATTCACTGTCAGGGAGAAAATGTGTTCTAACAATCTCTGCAGATGTACACCAGGCATTATTAATGTATATACACATTTCTCCACCTTTGTTCTTACCGGTGTCAGCCGTTCTATCCGCTTGGTAAACAGAGTTGGCTAGCTTGATAGCCGCGTCAGGGACAGAACTATTCAGCCAAGTCTCTGTGATTACCATCCTGCAGTTGTTTAAGCAGTGTGAAGTAATCCTTAGTCTTCGTCCATTTTGTAACATTGGATGAGTAACAAAAATTAACACCATACAACGGTTTAAAACTTAAACTAATAAAGGCAGGAAGCAATAACAATAAGAGGACAGACGTAGAAACAAGACATAAAACAAAACCTTAAAACTTTGTTTACTGCATCCATGCCAGCATTTTAGATCAACTGGCCACATCGTAACTATCTCTATTTGCTATTTTTGCATGTCTGTGGTTGATCTCTCTTACAGGATAGAATGCTCCAGTGTTACAGGTGAGGGTTGCTGCTCTGGTTTCAGCTCTGAGGTCAAACCCCTCATCACACCTGAGAGAGCTGTATCTGAACTACAATAAACCAGGAGAATCAGGAGTGAAGCTACTCTCTGATCTAAAGAAGGATCCACACTGTAAACTGGAAAAACTCCAGTGAGTTTTGCACACACAGTAATAGTGGTTTAGTGGTTTAATGTCTCTTTTTACATTTCAGAGGAAACTCAGTATTTTAATGTGTTTGTGCACTAATAAACATATGTCTTTTAGCCAGAATTAATTTACACAGATGTTTACATTAGTGGTATTTATAGATTTGTATGTTGTACACTTTAATCTGTTATTTTTGAGTGTTGTATGACGCATATTGTTTTTTTTTTGAGGAATCTAATGACTAATTCTGATAAATATCTCAGCTAACCTGATTGTTCCGCCCTTTTATTTATTTACAGATTTTAGCAGTATTCATTTTGATCTGAGTCTCACACGCAGAGGATGATGAGGGTAAACTTGTCCAGTAAAAAGATTCTGAAGAACAACTATGAGACCCGAAACTGATGTCTTTTTTTTCATATTTTGTTAGGCATAACCGATTGAACATGTGTCTTGTGTTGGGACTTATATATTGTGGCGTGGGCGGGGCGGCGGCTAACAACCATCATGCATTTTGGGGGTTTTCTATGTGTTCACCCTGTTGGGGAAGGTTGTTTGGGCTAATGGCTTCGGCCATGATTGTGTGTGTTGAGGGTGTGTGACCTGTTGAATGTGTTCCGGTTCATGCTAAGGCTGAATTGGTTCTGGTTCTCGAGTGAATGTGTTTCCCATGCTATATGTATACTGTGCTGTGAAGTAATAAAGTACTCCCAGCCATTTGCATTGGGAAGCAATCAACTTAACTCGTCTCTCCAAGATCCTTCCGGCGGTAAAATGCCACAATATTGATGTATGTTTCCAGACTTTACTACCCAGCAAGCTATGCACCAGTTATGTCACTTTGTTTCCATTCATCTGAATCCGTTTTGGTCTAATTAGATTGTGTATAAATATGCCAGTTCTTAGGAATGTCTTTGTCTCTAATCTGTCTTGTATATTATTGTTTTTTTTATTGCTAATTTTTTCATCACTGTTTAATTTACTGTCATGTGGCATGATAACACTGAACTCAAAAGCACACTCAGACACAGAAATTTTGCGGATTATATATGCAAATCATGTTTGCCTGAGAACAAAAATGTTATATTATAACGTAAATAAAATGGCTCACATCGGAAGCCATTTTATTTACTGTCATGTTGGAAGCGTTTATCTACCAAGAAGCCTATATTTTAATTTTTATAGATAAATCGCACACATTTATCAGCCTTTTGATCAAAGTACTAGCTGCGGGTTTCCGCACGGCGAAGAACAGCTTTATCTCAGTTATAAATTCACAATCACATTTCAGCTATTATTTCCAGCCGTGGTTAAATGATGAATGAAATAATTATTTAATGCTGGACACAAACACCAAAAAACGTTTCGGGTTACTTTGCTGTAACCCTGTTCCCTGAAAAAGCTGGAACGAGATACTGCGCGACAGCGCTATGGGAAACGATTCCTTGTGACCGGTTGTGAAGCACGTATGTGTCAAACATGCCAAATATTTTGGCATGTATAACCTCAGGCAGGTGACGTCAACCGATGAGGTGTACCTGTAGGTTATAAATAGGCATGAACCGGAAACACCCTCAGGTCAATTTTGTCTGAAGGATGTCCAGTCACGCATGCAGTGCGGCATTGGAGCGCAGCATCTCATTCCAGCTTTTTCAGGGAACAGGGTTACAGCAAAGTAATTTTTGCTCTAATTTACGGCCCTGGCTTACTGCAGAAGTGCGCTGTAAATTGAAAAGCATGAGCTGGACACAGCGAATGAAGACTTAATGCTCCGGAGCTAACAGCGGAGGACAGAAGGCTTCGACAGTGGGAGATAGTTGGGTAAAAATGCAGAACGGCTTTTTTTTTTTTTTTTTTTTTTTTTTTTGCAGAAACTTCCAGCACTGGAACAGTTTGGCAGTGGACTGGGTCTACATGTTTTATGTCCCGGAATGTAAAAGATCCTGAGGGACAGAATTTGTCCTGTCCTCCTAGGCTAGAGCACTAGCATTTTGTCTAATGGCGGCTGCCCTTCGGCCGCAAGCCCAAGACATATGAAACCCTGCTCTAATTTACGGCCCTGGCTAATGCAGAGGTGCACTGTAAATTGAAGAGCATGAGCTGGGCACAGCAAATGAAGTCTTACTGCTCCCGAGCTAACGGCGAAGGACAGAAGGCTTCAACTGTGGAAGATAGTTGGGTAAGAATGCAGAACAGCTTTTCTTAGCCAGTTGGCAAAGCCTAGGCACACTAAGGGGTGCTTTTCACCAGCCCCATCAGTCAGGACGTAGACGAGAAGCGGCTACGTATGTTCTGAGTGTACTAGGGCAAAAGCCAGAGGTCAAATTTCTTGCAGAAGCTCCAGCACTGAAACGGTTCGGCAGTGGACTGGGTCTGCATGTTTCGCCATGTCTTAGAATGTAAATGATCCTGAGGGACAGAATTTGTCCTGTCCTTAAAGCAGAACCTAGTGCGCTATTCTTCTTAACGGCGCGAGCTTAGTCTGCAGGCAATATTTACAAGACTGCCGTAGTGTCCGTGCTAGGACATGTTAACCTGTTCACTGCTGCTCCAGATTACTTGGGCTGGGCGGCCATCTAAGGCCGCTTTCCGACCCCTAAGGGAAAACCGTCTGCCGTTAGCAACTTGCAACGACAGGACGGACCTAGAGTGGGACCCAGGGTCAAGGACGAGGTTCTGAACCACATAGAAAGGGTACGAAGCTCCCGGCGCGTAACCCTTATTACCTCTGGGGATTGGCCCTAGGATGAAATCCCCAGGCACTTAGCCACCACAGAAGCGGTGAACGTTACTTCCTGGCTTAGCTTGAACTCCTTAAGAGTATTTAAAATGGACTCAATGTGCACAGGAGACAGCTGTGCCCGCATTGCGGTCGGATCTCACATGACACTCAATGTATGCTTTGTGTAGGAAAGAGAATGCTTTCCATGGCATTAACCCTCGATCCTAAAGAAAACGAGGTGAGTTACGACGACATGTTGATGTCGAGGTGCTAGCTCCATGGAGAGGGTACGAAGCTCTCGGCGCATAATCCTTGTTGCCTCTCAGTTGCTGGAGGGAGTATTTCAGGGCCAGAAATAGAGTCATCGTTTCGGGGCAATTGATGTGCCACACGAGAAGATGACCTCTCCAGCTCCCTTGGGCTGAGCGGCCATCTAAGGTCGCGCTTTGGCCCCTAAGGGTAAAACGTCTGCCGTTAGCAACTCGCAACGACAGCACGGACCTAGAGTGGGACCCAGAGTCAAGGACGAGGGTCTGAACCACATACGAAGCTCCCGGCACGTAACCCTTGTTGCCTCTGGGAATTGGCCCTTGGATGAAATCCCCCGGCACTTAGCCACCAATAAAACCACTCTAGTAGCGGTGATGTTACCACCTGGCCTAGCTTATACTCCTTTAGAGTACTAAATTGAATTTGGCGCGCGCAGGAGACAGCTGTCCCCGCATTGAGCTCGGATTCCGCATGACACTCAACTTCATACCTCTGTAGGAAGGAGAACGCTTTGTGGCGTTAGGGCTCCACCCTAAGAAGTGAGGTGAGCTAAGGCGACGTGTTGACACCGAACGGCTCTGTCTGGGAGGGGAACATGCGCTATGGCCCCCTTTTTCCAGCAAGCCTGTGATTTTGGATTTAACAGAGGTGATCACTGTGGCCACTGTGAAAACCCACGCCGTTGAAACACAATGATAGAATCCAGTAGCCCAGGAGACATGCTTGACAGTAGCTTACACGCTGACAGCTTCTCCGAAGGGTCAGTAGCTTTGTTGCTTAGCTACGCGGAGGGGTGGTGATGGTGGTGGCTGTTAGGTGTTCGGTGTCCTAACACGGCAGGAGGAACCCGAGCACCTAACACTTTGTCGGAGACCGCCGTCGCCCGAAACACCGGTGGCGGCGGGAATTGAGGATCTCCTGGAGGTCTCCTGAGGATACGAGTTTTCCACTGTGCTTCGTGCTTAAGGAGACATAGCTGGCAGTAGGTTTCCTTAAGGTTTCCCAGCGGTCGGCTGACCTTGCGCTTTTGGCGGATTTATTTTATTTCTTTATTTTTACGTTGAATCGAGGTGTACGCGTTAGACCGCGTGTTACCACCTCTAACACCAACTAACACACTGGCTCATCACTAGAGGAGCGCTCGGAAGTGATAGTTTCTATCTCCGCGGAAGCGAGAGAGAAAGTTTTCCCCCCCTTCACAAGAAGCGCCGAAGCGTGCTGGAGAAGTGAACTACTCATGATGTCAGATCAGCATCTTGATGTGGCACACCTGTGAGGTGGGATGGATTATCTCAGCAAAGCAGAAGTGCTCACTATCACACATTTAGACTGATTTGTGAACAATGTTTGAGAGAAATAGTAATATTGTGTATCTGGAATGAATTTTAGATCTTTAAGTCCATCTCATGAAAAATCGGAGCAGAAACAATAGTGTTGCGTTTATATTTTTGTTGAGTGTATGAGAACCACTAAGTAAATCTGAAACAGCCATCTAGAATTCCACAGTAACTGTCTAATAATGGAAATAAAAGTAATACGGAAATGTCTTAACACTTCACCTTAAACACCATAGCATCTTTGTAACAACATTCTATAATTAACCCAGGTTACTGTCGCTATGACACTTTGGTGTAGTTGTTAGCACTGTTGCACCTTCAGGGTCCGAGTTTGATTCTCTCTGTTTTTCTCTCTGTCTCTCTCTCCGTCTCTCTTCCACCTGATCAAATGCAGTTGCTGCAGTCTTATTCATTTAGGGAGATACCTACTAGTGTCCCAAGTGAAAACCCAGATACCATAGTTCCAGGCACACAATTGCAAACATCTTTGGGTTTACCATGAGCCCTGTACACCTCAGTAAGCTGTGCAGCTGCTATCATTACTATATTACTTACTTATTATGTTGTGTAAACACAGATGTAATGATTTTAAATGGGCAGCTGGTCCATGAGAGGACCCAGGCAGATCCATGATGAGACCCTGTCCGCTCCATCCTTGGAACATGATCCTCTTTAAATGTTAAGGCCTTTGACACATCGTGCCACTGCTTTGTCTGCATATTTTTATCATTAAATCAAGATTGTCAGTCTGAATGCTTTTGTTCTTAGGCTCGGTCACTCTCACATGGTTCCAAAATTAACTGCACACAAATTAAAAGGAAGATCACTTTTCCTCATTTTATCATTGATATCAGCTAAAAATATACACTGGGTTGTTGTAGTTGATAACAGTGTGTTTGACCTGTTATATAAAATGAAATAAACAACTCAATCACATGTATTGTTTTGTCTTTTGTAACAGATAAATTACACACTGTACAAACCAGGTTCTGCTTTTTTCTTTTATTTACTTCCAGCTTTTTACCTTAAAAATCTATTCTATATCATGAACCAGACCATCACTGGATATTACTGTACTCTGTACTGTATCTCCTTTATTAAACCTACAGGGACATATTGTATACTACACATTCAAGATGATCTTTTCTGATTTTGAAGAAATAAACACACAAACATGACAAAACATATATCCTCTTACTCTGGAAGGACAGAGAACAAATACAAATGAATATATTTTTACATCCTCTTCTGCTAAATCCTGCTGGAGTTAATCTTTCAGAAACAGTTTATTTCTGCTTTATAGTGATGGAGTCACTTACTGACCGTCTAATAAGTAAATGACGTAGACAACCATTTAAGGTTCTACCTTGATTACAGAGGCCGACTTCACACCATAACAAACATAGTCAGTCTTTTAATAAATAAATCAATTATTTTTATTTTTATTGTAAACATATGCATAAAGCCAAATGCATTTTGATACGGTCTGTTATGAGAAGTATGACATAAATAAATAATTAAAATAAAATAAAAAAAAATTCCATAGAAGATACAAATGTAACTGTTTATGTAATTAAGTAAATAATTATTAAAACTGTACGGGCATGTTATTCACGAGTTCTGACGCGTATCTTTCTTGTTACACGTTGTTGATTTCTTTGTCTCTTGTTTTATTTTCAACATCAAAGTTCAACAGTTCTTACAGTTTCTTGCATAAATCCACTGTGGTCATGACAAGTCGTTTGCTGTGTTCTGTAGCTTACGATCTTGAATTATTGTTACACCAACATATTTGCTATATCTTTCAGCTTACGATACTATAGCAGATTACGGTTTCTTTATTGCGGTCAAAAGCTTGTGTTCTCCACACTCCCGCATAAATTGTAGTAAACAATTTATTACCAAGGATTTAAAAACGTTTAGTTATTTTAAAAAATACAGAAAAAGAGAAATGGTATTCGATTCGAATCTATTTTGTATAGATTATTTGTTAATTCAAAAAGTTTAAGAAGTTATTTAATTATGTCACACTTTGCACCTATAATAGACTAATATGATTTATAGATTGTTATATACATAATAGACTGCATGTATTTACAATAAAAAATTTAAAACATTCGTTCATTTATTTGTTTACCATAATCAAAGCTTCTTCACTTCCAAGAAGACGTCATTATCCGAATATGTGAAAATAAAACTAAGAGATAATAAACTGTCTGTGACAGTGAGGTGTTGTGTTCTGTCTCTCACACTTTGTCAACTAAAAAAAACTATAAAAACACACACAAGTGAAAACTTAGTAATGAGGCCCAGGTGTAAAGTTACCTGCTGGTTTGACCTGCCCCCTCTCTACCCACAGGTGACGCTCGACTACCTTAAAACAGAAAGTGAAACTTGGGTGTATTTTTATAAAGACAGGAAGCAGCGCGTGCACAGGAGAGAAACACAGTGAGTAACTAAAGCTAAAGCTAAACCTCGTTAATCAGCTGTTAGTAAGTGGAATTGTGATCAATAAGACGATAATAAATGTTTCTTAGCTGTTTGTTCCTTCTGTAAGGAGAGTTATTTCAGACTGTCTACATGTTTATCAAATGAAGCGCCAGTGTGAACCCTTACAATTCTAATGGGTGTAAAACGGTATGACTGAGCTGTAACACCGTCACTAAACTACATCATGGACTACAGGAGAAATCATCTCCATGTCTCCATTACTCTGCGTTGTGTGAATCAGATACGGGACACAGATTGCGGTTCACTGGAACACTGGAAGCATTTAATCTCTTCTCTCTCTGACACATAAAGGAACAAACAGCCTCTGAGTGAGAATTGCACTTGTTTTCTCTTCCATACAGTTTCATCAGGAAAAGGGAAGAGGAGGGGACAAAACAGGAAATTGTGGTGGCTTTAGGTGACACATTTTAGATTTAAAGGGGAAAGGACTCATCTCAATCAGGCACTTATATCAGGTTTATAAAATTAACAATTTTTGTGTAAATTCTAACAATTTAACAGGTTCATTTCTATACCTGTTACACAGTGAGTGCGCATTCAGAGAAAGGCTCGCCCCCGAGAGGTTGCGCGCGCACCACTGAGACTCTACAGAGTGTAAAAGTGACTTTGTTACTGTTTTTAATCTCTGGAATGGAAGAGACGGAGATTTTCACGCGCCTGGAAAACGAAACTCATAACATGTGTTTTTTTTTTTTTAATCACTTTATACACAACCCATGATTTATTTATTATATTTTATAAACTGAATCATTTTCTTTGGTACGTTTTGATGGAATATTTTAATGTCATATTTTATTTTATAAAATGGACCAGTACCAGTGCTGATTCCTTTATACTCAGTTTGGGTTTATTCAGATAGATGTGATTTTATAACCTTGTGAGTCGATATCACACACATTAAACCTTTATTTATTTATAAATAAATATAATAATATAAAACTTTCTAAATGATATCTGATGAACCCATTTGTTGTTCCCTCTCTTGGTCTCACTTTTTCTGTGTGTGTAACTTACAGTGTAATCCTGGGGGATACGACCTCAAAATGAGTGTGTGTGGGGAACAGGACACAAAGAAAGACGAGAGGTGAGTGAAGGGTGTGAAAAACTAAACAGATCAGACTCGGGTGTGTATCTGTGAAAAGTCTGTTGTAAACAGTTTTCCGTGTGTGTGTAAATCATGTGTGTGTGTGTGTTTGTACATTATGATCATAATTTGTGACAATAGAAAGGAAAAGTGTTGACAGTTTAGTCCACAGAATTCTGTTTGCTCGCTGTGTGAAGAATTTTGAAAAAATCAGTACTAAATATTCTTCTTAGTTTAATTATTCAGTGTTGCTACAGAACAGTAGTAATGATGCAGTGGTTGTGTGTGTTTAGTCTGATTCAGGGTAAGAGATCAGACTCACCTGAACCCAGCTGTGTGTCCATGAAGAGTGACCAGTCAATGGGTCCTCTAATAACCTTTAGAGACACAGACTGTGTTACTGATCGGAGGTGAGAACAGTTTAATATATGAGTGCAGTGTTTTATCACTCACACTCTCACATAATCAAACATCTCTCAGATATCTGTGTATTAACGGGTGTGTGTTTGTAGTTATGAATATGATTTATAGTCCTTGTTAAAGTTTTAACTTGTGTTTTGTTTGTTCATAGACCACAGAAGAATAAACCAAACATCACTGAGAAGAGTCAGTTGGAGAAACTATTTAAGGTGTGTGTGTGTGTGTGTGTGTCTGCGTGTGTGTGTGTGTGTGTGTGTGAGTAATATCGCTACCTGTCAGCTGCCTGTGATGTGAGTAATCATTACATCTATTCCACTCTCACTGTAATGTGACAGAACACTAAGAGAGATCACGAGTGTATTCATTGGGTTCAAACACACAGAAATGTTCACTGACTCACCTGCATGTTTTTGTTTATTTACGCCCTAATCGGGAGCTGGACACCTTCTGTACAGGATTAGAATAAAATGCAGTATTTTAAAATTCCAGTGCTCAATCAGACATCAAAGAAGTTTAACATTCAGTAATAAACACACACTCTTATGACATCATAATGTTTTTGTATTTTTTCTTTCTGTTTCTAATCAGGAGCTGGAGCACAAAGTCATCACTCTGTTAAAGAATGAGCTGAAGAGATTTAAGAAGCTCCTGAGTCCAGATTACCCAGCATGCACTGAGAGGGAGGTGGAGGATGAGGAGGATCAGAGCAGTGTCAGAATGTCAGCGCTGAAGATCACACTGCACGTCCTGAAGAACATGAACCACACAGATCTCGCTAACACACTGCAGAACAGTAAGAGCTCATGGGCTCATAACATCACTTTAACTCAGTGGTTCTCAAAGTGTGTGGTGCCCCTCTAGTGGGGAATACAGACATGACAGGTGGGGCGCAATGAACGGAAGGGAATTAGTGGAAAATAATAGGAAAGTACGTATTCTAATTCATGCTTTTCTTTATTGACAATAAAGATCGGACACTCGAAACTAAACAATCACACGCAAAAAACTGGATCATTAATACAAGTAAATTAAAATAACATCAGAGAAAAAGTGGAACCATAGTGCAACAATAACGGTTTACCGTCGGCATGTTAATTGCAGAGGAAGAATATATAAGGAAACATTCGGTATTATATATGTCATTTCATTTATTCCAATGTGTATGCTGATGTTTCTGTATTTTTGTTAAACATTAATATTTTATCAGGCAGTACTAGTCTGGCATTTCTAGTTTCCAGTGTGGCAACAAAGTTGCTTTTTGATCCTTTAGGCGCTGAACAGAAGGGAAGATTAATATCGTTCTACGCTTTTTGTTGGTGTGCGGCATTTTGCGATGATCCCTAAATCATCCGTTGCGCCATAGAGGATAATGGTGTATAATTAAAACAAGTAAAAACATGTATAATTTAAGGCGGCTGTAGCTTAAAGACAATGTAGAGAGGAAATATATGTGGGTATCTTATTTGCGGGTTTATTTACGCAGCTATTGAATTCGGAGATGTAAATATAAAACTAACTTTACCGCGGACACAAATCGGGTCAGTAGCGTACTATATGTAGTGAGCGTAATAACGTCAATGAATACATTTGTTACATGGACCACAAAAAAGCAGGTGATTCAGCATCATCAGTCTAATCAACCCAAAGCCAGCCGAAAGGAAAACATGATGAAGCCTATGTTGAGCTTGGATCCATGGTGGAGATGGTGGGGGCAGAGGAGAAACCCGTGTGTGTTTTGTGTCTTAAACCGCTGGCAGCAGGCAGCACAAGGCCGAAAAAAATATGAAAACAGAGACAACACACCCCAGTCACGTTAATAAGCCACTCGACTTCTTTGAAAGAAAGCTCTAGATAAGTGACGAAGTAAGTCTGTTATAACAATTGCACGTGTATTTTATCTGTTTTGAACTTGGTGTTATTTGATCTTATTAGTTTAGAAATTGATATTTGAATAAACAGTAAACTTTTGTTGACAAGTTGGGCTTGAAAATTCGCCCACCCCCTTAAGTGGGGAATGATGGAAAATGTTTGAGAACCACTGATTTAACTTTAGAGGAAGGAAACTGCTGTAAATTTATTAAACACATCTTGTGGCGACCCCTTGCCGGGAGCAGCCGAAAGACCAACAAACAAACAAACATCTCATCATAATGATGTGCTTTTATCTACAGAATATAATAACAGATCAGTACTGACATTACATATGATATACAGATATAAAAATATGAATAGTCAACAGAGATGATCATAGAGTTTACATTTCATTTTTCTTTTTATCAGGACTCGTCTCTGTGTACCGGCGAAACCTTAAATCCAAACTGAGTGAGAAATATAAAAGAATAAATGAAGGAATCTCACAGCATGGAAGCTCAGCACTTCTGAATGAGATCTACACAGAGCTTTACATCACAGAGGGGTGGAGTGGAGACATTAATAATGAACATGAGGTGAGACAGATTGAGACAGCATCCAGGAGACCAGCAACACAGGAGACATCCATTAAATGTAATGAGCTCTTTAAAGACAAGTCCATCAGAAGTGTGCTGACTAAAGGAGTTGCTGGAATTGGAAAAACAGTCTCTGTGCAGAAGTTCATTCTGGACTGGGCTGAAGGAAAAGCAAATCAGGACGTGACCTTCATGTTTCCACTTCCCTTTAGAAAGCTGAATCTGATGAAGCAGAAACATCTCAGTCTAATGGATCTTCTTCATCACTTTTTCCCAGAAATCAAAGGATTAAAATTAATAGACTGTGAGGTCAACAAAGTTCTGTTCATCTTTGATGGTATGGATGAGTGTCGACTTCCTCTAAATTTCCAGAATGAGAGATTGTTTGATGTGACAGAGTCAGCCTCAGTGGATGTGCTGCTTACAAACCTCATCAAGGGGAACCTGCTTCCCTCTGCTCTCCTCTGGATCACCTCTCGACCAGGAGCAGCCAATCAGATCCCTCCTGAGTGTGTAGACCAGGTAACAGAGGTACGAGGGTTCAGTGATCCTCAGAAAGACGAGTACTTCAGGAAGAGGATGGATGATCAGAGCCTGGCCAATGAAATCATCTCACACATGAAGTCTTCAAGAAGCCTCTACATCATGTGTCACATCCCAGTCTTCTGCTGGATCTCAGCCACTGTTCTAGAGAGAATGTTGGGAGGAACAGAGAGTAGAGAGATCCCCAAGACTCTGACTCAAATGTTCACACACTTCCTGATCTTTCAGATCAAACACAAGGACCAAAAGGATGATCAGAAATGTAATCCTGATCCTCAGCAGACCAGAGAGAGTATCCTGGCACTGGGCAAACTGGCTTTCCAGCAGCTGGAGAAAGGAAACCTGATCTTCTATGAGGTAGACCTGAGAGAGTGTGGCATTGATGTCAGAGAAGTGTCCGTGTACTCAGGAGTGTGTACCCAAATCTTTAGAGAGGAGTTTGGGCTTCACCTGGGGAAGGTGTTCAGCTTTGTACATTTGAGTGTTCAGGAGTTTCTGGCTGCTTTATACACATTTCTCTCTTTCATCAACAAAAAGACTACAAAACAACAAACCACTGATCTGTCTGATCTTTTCTCCAAATCAAACATGTCTGACTTCCTGAAGGGTGCAGTGGACAAGGCCTTACAGAGTAAGAATGGACACCTAGACCTTTTCATTCGCTTCCTCCTGGGTCTCTCACTCGAGTCCAATCAGACTCTCTTACGAGACCTACTGCCCCAGACAGGAAGCAGATCTCACAGCAAACAGAAAACAGTCAAATACATCAAGAAGAAGATCAGGGAGAATCCATCTCCAGAGAAATGCATCAATCTGTTCCACTGTCTGAATGAACTGAATGATCATTCTCTAGTGCAGGAAGTAGAACAATACCTGAACAGAGGACATTACAAGTGTCTCAGTGGAGTCAGACTCTCTCCTGCACAGTGGTCAGCTCTGGTGTTTGTGTTGCTGAACTCAGAAGAGAATCTGGATGTGTTTAATTTGAGTAAATATGACAGATCAGATGAATGTCTTCTGAAGCTGCTGCCAGTCGTCAAAGCATCCAGAAAAGCTGAGTGAGTCATTTTATAATCATTTATAAATATCACATTTTAAAATGATTTAATAACTGTATTACTAACTACATGAACTTTATTTATTTATTTATTTATTTATTCATGTATTTCTCTAACATGGAGTAATGAGCGTGTTTACTAAATAGAGAGCATTGTTTATTAAATAACTCTTTTTTTCTGTTTGTGTTTATTTTTTACATTTTTACATTTAAATTTCAGATTTAGTGAAAAATTTAAGTTTCTGTAACTTGCAAATTATTCCACACTCATTGATATTAATTTTAAGACACACACACACACACACAATAAAAAAACAGATAAAATGTGCATAAATGTATATGAAAATATATGAGAAAAGTCAGATTTCAGGTTGTTTTTCCATCCATTAAACATGTTAATACATAATTAGTCAATATTTACAGTTGATTTAATAAATACAAACACAAATATTAAGATGTTTTTTTATGTATGATTTATTTATAACAAATACACAACACAAAAAAACAAAACAATCGAAACACTAAAAACACAATCACACAAGACAATAGAAAGATACACTACAATAAAAAGTTATGGAGAAAATTACAGGAACAATAATATTGGAATGAATAGCATTATAAGGACAAGTGAAACAGAGTACAAAGGGGGGGAAGAAGACAAGATTTTTTTTAAATAATAATAATAAAAAAAATAAAAATAAAGGGGGGGGGGGGGGGGGGAGCACAGCAGAATCGGTGAACCGAAGAGATTTAACATAATTAAGAACAGGTTGCCAAATTTTAGAAAATTTAACCTGATTACCATGCACTCAAAAAAATGAACATGGCTACCTGTTACATGTACTAAAATGTAATATGTGTTTTGTACATAATAATTTCATGTTTCCAAGATGAACATGAATAAATTATGTTGTATTTACATGAAATTCAACAACTTAACATGTATTAGATTTATTCATGTTGAGATAAACCAAAGAGATCTTGTCACTATGAAAACCGGAAATAGCAAAACCGGAAATATCGCGATAAGACATCGCGAGAAGAGAACACAGCGTGTTGAGAAGACAAACGTTTGGCGCGCATGTGGAAAAGGTAAGCAGGAATTAATTCCCATCTTTCTAAATAGAAACGAAATACTGAACATAAATGTCACCTGCTGTTTAGCGATGTTTAGTCACGTTATTTTGGTTTAAGCTATTTCTTGTATTTTTAATCACACTAAAAATACCGACGGTTATATGCGCGTGCTTAATCTGCGGTTCGGTTCTGGTTTCGGTCTGTTCTCATGAGTTGTGAAGCGAGAGGAAGAAAGTATAAATATTGTTCATTTAATAAATTAAGTATCATGAATTTTAATTGAATCTATCTCTGTATTTTTTCACAGGAGTTTGTGAGTGAAAGTGTCCTGTCTGCATCTGACTTCAGGAGTTTCCTGACCAACCGTCTCTAACGGTCATATTTAAAAGTCATAACGTACAGTTATAAAGTACAAAACTTTCTGTTGGTGGTATTTTTTTTTTCTATGATTAATACTTATTTGTGGTGTTTTATATTTTGTACATCTTTTCAAATTTAGACTTCATTTGTAATTTGCTGCTGGTGTAAAATAAAAATCTGTTTTATCCCGTTTGTCTTATGCTTCCTTCCTTCACAGAATTCTGTTGACCAGGGCTTGAAATTTATTTACTTAAGTTGGATCAACTTAATTTACAACTGAAAAATATGTTGTACCAACGCTATTCATTTATGTTAACAGTATTAAATTATGTTGGACGCAGCTGTAGTAAATAAGTTAAATGAACCTAATAAAATTAATTTGACTGAACCTAAGAACATTAAGTTGGGCCAACAAAATTACTTAATGTTGAAAGAGAGCCATTAAATCAGGTGGAAATTCTTTCCATAATTTAATTACGTTCATTCAACAAGTTATTTTTTTGAGTGCGTAGTGAATGTTTAATCTTCTCCAACTTCATAAAAGTAAGGGCATCTTTTATCCAGAGAGATCGAGTAGGAGGGTTAGAGCCCTTCCAGTGCATTAAAATAACACGTCTTGCCAGGAGAGTAAGAAATGCAACAAGTTCAACAAAGTAAGAGGGCATGGAGTATCTACTGGGTAAAACCCCAAACAGGCCAATCAAAGGTTCCGGGAGGATCTTAACTGAGGTAATGGCTGACAGAGAGTCAAAGACAGATGTCCAAAATGAGAATATAACCTGGCATGACCAAAACATATGGATGAGATCAGCAGGATCACAATGACATTTATCACAGTTAGAGATAGTGCCAGGATATATACGAGCCAGTTTACTTTTGGACCAGTGGACTCTGTGCACCACTTTGCACTGCAGAACTCCATGACGAGCACAGATAGAAGAGGTATGTATTCTTTTCAAGACTAGCTGCCAGACCGAAGGACTAATATCAATACCAAGGTCTATGGACCAAACATATCGCAGACCATCTGAAGCGGAAGAATGAATTGAGAGGGCAATAGAATATAATTTTGAGATCGCACCTTTAATGTTAGGATCCAACTTAAGAACAGAATCAAGTGGGTTGGAAGAAGGAATAGCAGGGAATGTGGAAAAGTTAGTTCGAGTAAAATCCCGGGCCTGTAAGTATCTGAAAAAGTGAGTGTTCGGTAGATGATAAGCATCTTTTAATTGGTCAAAAGAAGCAAAGATACCATCAATGTACAGATGCTCTACTGAAACAATCCCGTAATCTTTCCAAATCCCAAAGGTTTTATCTGTAAGAAAGGGAGGGAATAAAGGATTTAAGTGTAGGGAAGATGACAAAGGTATGGCCTGGAGTCCAAAGTGTCGCCTAAATTGGGTCCAGATCTTTAAGACTGGCTTTAACTATAGTATTTGTGGAATATGATGGAGCATGTAGTGACAACGGAAGGCACAACAGAGAAGTAAGAGACGAGGGAGCGCAAAAGGCAGCCTCAATTTGCAGCCACGGTGGTGGTTTATTGCTAAAACACCACCAGTACAAAATGGAACGAATGTTTGCAGCCCAGTAGTAAAATAAAAAGTTAGGTAATGCTAAACCGCCCATCTCTTTAGTTTTTTGAAGGATATCTTTCCGGATTCGGGGGACCTTTTTATTTCATATAAAGTGAGAGATGCAAGAGTCGAGTGAATGGAAAAAATTTTTAGGTATATAAACAGGCAGGCATTGAAAAAAGTATAGAAATTTAGGGAGCACATTCATTTTGATACAGTTTATGCAGCTAGCTAAGGATAAAGGTAAAAGAGACCAACGTTGGGTGTCGTGAGTCAGGTTGGCCTGAAGTGGGGAGAAGTTAGCTTTAAACAGATCCGAATATTTTCTAGTGACCCAGACACCTAGATATTTGAATGTTTTCAGGGAGACCTTAAATGGTAATAAAGAGAAAGTATAAGACAAAGCTGCGTCATTAAGAGGCATAAGTTCACTTTTGTGCAGATTCAATTTGTAACCAGAAAATTGGCCAAAGTTCTTCAGCAAGTCCAGAAGTGAGGGAATGGATCGATCCGGGTCTGAGATAAACAGTAAAAGATCATCTGCATATAAAGACAATTTATGCTCAGTACCTCCTTTGAAAACACCCTAAATCTGACTGGTTCTAATGGCAACTATAGTCAGAGGAAATAGTCAGAGAAATTATTATTTGTATGAACCCGGGCCAGGGGGGATGAATATAAGAGCTTTATCCAAGAAATAAATACATCACCGAAGCCAAACTTTTTAAGAGTAAAAAACAGATATGACCACTCCACACGATCAAATGCCTTCTCTGCATCCATTGAAATAATAAATTCGGGTATGTCTAAAGATGAAGGCGAATAAAGAATATTTAGTAGCCGTCTGACGTTATGAAAAGAGTGCCTGTTTTTAACAAAACCGGTTTGATCTGGGGAGATGATTAACGGCAAAATAGCCTCCAATCGTCTTGCCAGTATCTTTGCTAATAACTTTACATCAGCACAAAGCAAAGAGATAGGACGAAAGCTACTACAAAGAAGGGGGTCTTTATCTTTTTTAAGTAAGACGGAGATGGTGGCTTGACGCAGTGTGGTGGGCAAAATGCCAACCTGTTACGATTCATTAAACATCCTTAACAATAAAGGGGAAAGTTTGTCTGCGAATGTCTTATAAAATTCTGCAGGAAAGCCATCAGGTCCAGGACACTTTCCATTTTGCATTGCCATTAGAGCGCCTTTAAGCTCCTCGACTGTTAATGGTTCATCCAGTCTAGCTGACATTACAGAATCAATAACAGGAATGTCCAAAGGTCTAAAGAAATTGTTCAGCTGACTCTCATCAAATAGGCACTCGGAGGTATAAAGTAAAGTGTAGAAGTCCCTAAATTGGTTATTAATGGCTTGAGGATTTAATGTAATACCAGTATTAGTTTTAATTTGCGTAATATTTTGTGATGAAGCTGATTGACGAATTTGATGAGCAAGCAGCTTAGTGGGCTTGTCTCCAAATTCATAAAAATTATGATGTGTTTTTTGAATCAATTCTACAGCCTCCCCAGAGGACATGACATCAAACTCCTCCCTTTTAATGAGTAGGTCTTTAAGTACATCAGGGTGTGCATACCTAGTTTGTAGCTCTGATATTGTCTTAGTGAGAGAAGCATGTTTTTCTGCTGTGAGCTTAGTTTGAAAAGCAGAATAAGATATTATCCTCCCACGTAGAAAGGCTTTACATGATTCCCAAATTGTCGATGCAGATGTATCAGAGTTAACATTTGTGTCAATGAAGAGATCTACACTATCATTGATAGCTTTGATAAAGTCAGGTTCAGTGAGAAGTAAGGGATAAAAGTGCCAAGGGGAGCGTGACAAAGGTTTGCCTGGGAGTGAAATGTCCATTACGACTGTAGCATGGTCAGAAATTACAATGGGATTATAAAAGCATGAACTGACTGCGGAGAGTAATTTATCATTAATGAGAAAGTAATCTATTCTAGAAAAGGTGTGATGAACTTGAGAGAAAAAAAGAGTACTGCCTGGCATTAGGGTTAAAATAACGCCAGACATCAAAAACTACATACTGCTCCATGAACGTTTGAATAATTTTAGCAGATTTTGATGCAACATTTTTACTAGATGTGCGGTCAAGAGTAGGATCAAGGCAACAGTTAAAGTCTCCCCCAAGAATAAGTTGACTGGAGTTCAGATTGGAAAGAGCAAAAAAAAATTTTTTTTTAAAGCATTCATTGTCCCAGTTAGGGCCATATATGTTTGCCAAAGTCAAAGAGAAGCCATCTATTTTACCTACAACAATTATAAACCGTCCATTCGGGTCGGATATAACCTTGGAAACAGAGAGTGGAACTGATTTATGGATGAGTATTGCCACACCTCGAGCCTTACTTGTGAAAGAAGAATGATACAGCTGACCCACCCATCCAGTGCGAAGTTTAAGATGATCTGAAACCTTAAGGTGGGTTTCCTGTAGAAAAGCAAGTTTAGCGTTCAGGTGTCTCAGGTGAGATATGATTTTATGACGTTTCACTGGAGAATTAACCCCCTTTAACATTCCAGCTAACACATCTCAAAGCACCACCTGGAGCCATATTGGTATGGGGGCAAAGATAGTATAATGCTGCTCAGGCAGAAAATATGCCCACCTGACTCGATCTCTCAGAGAGATACCCTAGATCTAAAGAATGGTGTTGCAAGAAACACAAAGGAAGGATACATGGCTAGGTTAGACATAATTAAATCCAAATGAAGCACACAAACAACAGTTGACAAACATAACACAAAGTACCTAAACAACCAACAAAAATAATCTACCCCCCACCCCAAACCCTTCCCCAACCCCAAGTTTCCAAACCACTGACAAAACAGTATCCAACAACAGAAACAAAAAGATATCCACTGACACAGCCGTCAGCAAAACTTACTACTTCCTAACTTTAAATGCTCTATACCCACATTTCAATAAATTTAGATAATTAAGTTAAACCTTAGTGAACATTAGTGAACATCAAAGTTGAAACTGAAACCTCAAAAAGAATAAAAAATGAGAAGGGAAAAAAAAGGGGGCCTCAACATCAGCACTCCTGGAAAAAGGATAGAAACCATTTAACTTGTTAACTTAAAATTGTAACATGTTATGAATCAAGTGAGGCAAAAGCAGTGAAAACACTTAGAAAAAAAAAGGGAAAAGCCCCAAGGAGAAGAACAGAAAAAGCAATGTTAATGTGAAGGCTCTCACATGTTCTTAACAAATGTAGCAGCTTCCAAAGGGGAGAGGAGCCACTTCCTCTCTCCATTGGGCAGTGTGATGCGAAGTCTAGCTGGGAAAAGTAATGCTGGTTTATACCCTCCCTTGTACAGCTCGTTAATGGAGCTTTTATACTCGGCCCGCTGTTTGACCACCTCAGGACTGTAGTAGTCGTAAATGCGAAGTTTATGTCCGTTGTAGGTCAGATCGCGTCGTCTGCGAGCTTCGCGAATAACCAGGTCTTTGGCTTGGAATCGATGGAATCGCAGGATGACAGGTCGAGGCCTCTCTCCTGGAGCAGGTTTCGGGGCAAGGCTCCGATGAGCTCGATCCAGTTCGGGGGGCGAAGCAAGAACGTCCTTGCCGAAAATGTCAAAAATAAGCTGGGAGAAAAATATGGATGGGCGCGGACCTTCAATCTGCTCAGGTAATCCAATTATTCTAATATTATGGCGCCTGCTGCGACTTTCCAGATCCGCTAATTTAGCTTTAAGGTCGTTTTCTGCTTTTAAACTACAGCTTGCGCTTTCAAGTTTTTGAAGACGCTGATCAGTTTCAGTTGCGTTATCCTCCAGCGAAGTAATTTTTTGACCAAGATCAGCAATTGAGGATTTTATACTGACCAGTGTAGATGACAACGAGTCAAAAGATGACTTGAAATCGGTTGCAAGGGCCGTTCGATGCTCGTCTAGCAACAGGCTAATCTCGGCCATGGTAATGCTACTGGATGGAGGAGAATCCCCGTCCTTTTCTGCAGTTTTCGCCCTCGTCTTCGACATATTCTTAAAAAAAAAAGCGAACTAGAAGAGCCTGATACTGGTTATTGGAAACTTAATACGTAAAGTGTTGAGGTTTTAATAGGTTAACTGAAAACTTATTTGTGGGAGCGAGCAAAACGCGTCTACACCGCACGCCTCATACCGGAAGTCACAAATATTAAGATGTTTAACTGCAGATTCAGACTGTACGTGTGTGTGTGTGTGTGTGTGAGTGAGAGAGAGAGAGAGAGAGAGGTCAGTGTTCTGATGTATCATCATTTCTCTCCCAGGCTGTGTTGGTGTAATCTGACAGATGAGAGCTGTAGATTTCTGTCCTCAGTTCTCAGCTCAAACTCCTCCAGTCTGAGAGAACTGGACCTGAGTGAGAATAACCTGCAGGATTCGGGAGTGAAGCTGCTCTCTGCTGGACTGGAGAATCCACACTGTACACTGGAGACACTGAGGTCAGATCATCACTTTCACATTCTGTTTATCTGATTGTCATTATTGTAGTATAAACCTAATAATAGTCAAATGTAGAGCAACAAGTCTGATGTATAACAAAAGACTGAGAAAATATTAAACACTTTGTGTGTGTGTGTGTGTGTTTGTGCGCCGTGTGGTGGATTGGCACCCTGTCCAGTGTGACTCCACCTCCTACCCTAAGTCTCCTGTGATAGACTTCAGGCTTCTCATGACCCTGTACAGGATAAACACTATAGAAAACTAATAAATGAATAATAATTATTAGTGATACTTTTCACTCTATACCGGGGGTCGGCAACCTTAAATGAAAAGAAAACACCGGAAGACACAAAACCCTTTCGTATGAAGCCCCCCAGGGGTCATGTGGTAAAATAAATAACATTAATAACACTGAATACTAAACTGAGCGCGTGGATTAATAAACTGTGCATTTCTCTGAATACGCCGTTTTCACAGGGGCGGGGCTAAGAGAAACACATCTTGATGGGGGAACATCAGCACAACACCAGTAAACTAATCAGTGCTCAGTTTAGTAATCAGTGAGCACAGTTTGTTCGGTTGTGTTTTGATTTACCACATGACCCCTGGGGGGGCGCCATACTTTTAACATCTAAAATGAAGATAACACTGACTATATAATTATTTTTATCTTTATTCTACATATAAAATTATTTCATTTATGAAGCCAATGAACTGCTACAGAGAAAACACAATCTTATTTCTGCAACAAAAACATTTTGTACTCAGAAAAAAAAAAACGCTGAGTTGAAGGATATTTTCAAATAAAATACTGAATGTCTATTTGTCCTCCTCGTATTTATGAAATAAAAAGTCAAACCTAAATGTTCCACCTGCAGCAACCAAAAGTTGTCCTGTGTCCGTGTGCCGTCATCCTTTTATGGTGTGTACTGGAGCGTGCAGTCAGTGTCAATCTGAATAAAACCGGGACTCGAAAAGATCAATAAATCGTGTACCGGCGGGAGTCACACATCGGTGGTTGTGACGCATATTCTAAGTGAAAAAAAATTTAACACCTTTTATTTTAATGTTACAAGATCACCATAATCTTGAAATTTAGACTTTAATTAAAACAAATTAAGAAACTAAAATAGACTTAATTTGAATTAAATACTCATTATTTATGTTCCAAAGCCACAGGGAGCCGCAGCAGAGGAAAGAGACACATGCGGCTCCGGAGCCGAGGCCTACCGACTCCTGCTCTATACTAATGTTGGGACGGTTAATAAATAGGATAAACTCAACAAAAAAAAACTAAAATGATTTATTTATTTTACTTGTTTATCCTGGTCACATGACTTGTGACCTGTTCAAAACTTTCCACCATTTTTGATGTTCCTGCTGACTTCATCCATATCCCTACTGTTTACATCCATATTGTATCTTCATGTTATGTCATGTTAATTTCTGAGGACGTTCACAAGCTCAACACAAAACTAACACAGGATATGTGAAACAGAGGTGTGTGTGTACACTTAATTAAAAGCAATTATATTTTTGCCCTTAATCATCACATAGTTAATAAAAAAATATATTTAAAAAAAATCAGGTAAAGTTAAGGTGATCAGCGAACAACATCATCAGGATGAGACAGGAGCAGGAATCTGAAAAACAGACACGGGATCAAAACTGTAAAAACCATCAGGACATAAATGTTTAATATAGACTGGGACTAACACACACAGAACATATAATACATACACCAGGGTGTGTAAGTGAAAGTACATGTGTGTGTGTGTGTGTGTGTGTGTGTTGATCTATAATTGTTGATCTCTCTACAGGCTGATAGACTGCAGTATTACAGGTGAAGGTTGTGCTGCTCTGGTTTCAGCTCTGAGGTCAAACCCCTCATCACACCTGAGAGAACTGAATCTGAACTACAATAAACCAGGAGAATCAGGAGTGAAGCTGCTCTCTGATCTATTGAAGGATCCACACTGTACACTGGAGAAACTAGAGTGAGTTACTGACACACACACACACACACACACACACACACTGTAAGATATTTTTTAAATACAGTAGGTAGTCAAGGGAAATGTCTATTTCTGTCGCGGCAAAACTGCAAAGGCCAAAATAAATCAGTTGCATTTCGTGTCATTCATGAAACGACCGCCAGGTGGCAGAAAGTGACATTTTCATTTGACACAGTTTTTATATATGATTTGAGCTTAAGTCATAAAAAAATCATATGTTGTATCGAGAAATACTAGTGATGGTAATTTCCACATCAAAGTACTTTATACAACAAACATCAGCACCACGCCTATTGACATTTGTACAATAATGAGTTTAAAAAATGGTTAAATGTTGTTTAAACAGAAGAATTAACTGGTTTATTGTTATTATTTTTTTAAAAATGTTACATTTGAAGACATCAACCTTAAATTATAGAAATAACTGGAAAAATAGACTTTCAGAATAGAACATCAGAATAAGTTAAAGAATACACTCTAAAAAAATACTGTTTTGTTTCTGTAAACACCTGGTTGGGTTATTTTGACCCAACAACAGTTTTATTCTTTGGTTTCTCCAAACAGCCTGTAAAATGTTAAAAATATTACTGTCACAAAGTGTAGTTTTAAGAGTTGTTTAGGCGAGAATGTATGTCTTTACAGCTCACAAGCTCCATCGGTTATTAAACATAGCGTCTGTTTAGAAAAAAAAGGTCCCAACATTTTCGGAGATTTGCAGATGCCCATGTACATGCCTTATGTACCGGCCTAACGCAGCCTCATCGCGGAAAGATTTTCTGAAAACTGTCGCTGGCTGTGATGTCTGTAATTGTTAAAACAGCAAAGGTATTATATTTTGGTTATTTGTAATCTTCTTTTGTATAATACAGTTATAGTATAATATCGCGGCTGTGTGACGCATCCTGTACTCTGCATTCCAGACTCTTTGGTGGATGTTGATGTTTATTGTAAAGTTTTTTTTGTTTTTTTTTCTTTGATGTTACCTAGACAAGGCAGTGTCTTCCCACCTGGGAGTTTCTCCAGCATACTGATTTTGTCATGTCAGATTGATGGACATAAGTCCTCATCTGTTACATTTTTGAAAACAACAGTTTTTTCAGCCCACATTTTAATAATCAATAATATAAAAATTTTTTTAATTGTTCTTGTTCTTAAATTTATATTAAAGTAAATGAAATCATAATAGGTAAAACAGTAAAATAAATAGTTTAATGGTTTAAATAGTTAATATATATTAAGATGGGGAATGTTTGATGTCATGTGGGCATTATAAGACTGAAGAAAATGCTTTATTAATTGTGGGCTATTTTTGTTTATCTACAATATTTGTTTATTTGATTTAAATGAGGTTTGGGCTCTGGATTGAGCCGCCACCGTAATTCTTTTCTTTAATTTCCTACGTAGTCTAATCAGCGCTTTTTGAGAGTGCGGAGGAATTTTGTTGTACTAAATAATATTTATGCCGTATAATCAGGGGCTCTTATTCCTATTTATCCTGGGATGTTGTTCTTTTAGTGTTACTGTGTGTGCTTTACAATGTCAATCAACATTTAAATGCAAATAATTCACCCCCCAGGTGTGAATCAGCTGTTTTCACCTATACATTCAGAGAAACTGAAATGCACCCCTCCCCACTTTAGGACCCTCTTGGATCTGAGGCTCTTCTGAAGAACTGCAGTGCTCCAGGCCTCTTCTTAAATTTGTGTAAATTTTAAATCTTCTGGATTCTAAAATTTTGTTAACATTGTTAACGTATTTAATTCATGGAATGAAGAAATTGTGATTTTCCTTATCATAACATACGTTACCTCTACACACAATAATTTTCATTGGTATGCTTATAAAATGTTTTAATTTGAGATTTTATCAAAAAATATATAATAAGAAGAAGAAAAAGAAGAAGAAGAAGAAACCAAATAAAATGATTCCATTTGTATTTTCCATTTGTAAAAAAGCATAAAAATCATGGGTTGTGTATCGAGTGATTAAAAACAATATAAGACATGGTATAATATGGAAACTTTCCATTTCTTCCATTCCAGTCATTAAAAAACAGTAACAATGTCAATTTTGGAATCCACAGAAGGTGAGTGGTCCAAGCACAACGTAATAATCTTTCTATGATAAAATGACTCGTGGCACGCTTCAGTTTTAAATAATCATTCAATGCTGAACACAAACAGCATAAAAGCATGATAATAATAACCAGAATAATAATTATGCTTTTTGTGCTGTTTGTGTCCAGCATTGAATAATTATTTGATCATGAATGGCTGAAATAAAGCTCCTCACATCGCGCGCGCTTTCGCTTTTAAAAAATGCAGTGTTTAATCAGCAAGTATATATTTGTGCTCTGTTGTTTTTCTGGGGTACTGATTTTACAGTTTTTGTTTGCTTTGCAGAAGTCGCCCCTCTTTATGACAGATGAATATTATGACTGTAACAAAGCTGCTCCTATCGGCTCTTAGCGGCAGAGAGATAAAAAGTGCAAAATGAAAGCGTGAACCAAAAACAGCAGTTACATTTTATTCATAAAATACTCTGATTACAAACAACAACACGGCACAATGCATGTGTGTGAATGGCTAAAATGTGGTTGTGAATAAGCCTTTTAGCGAATGTAAAATGTTGGCGTGAACCCACGGTGTGCGCTCTTTCACTTTGCCGAGTTTTGATCAAAATGCAGACGAACGCGCGCAATCCATCCCGAGAAATACAACAAACACAAATCAAATTTATCCTCGCTAAATAAGCGCTGTGAAACGTACGCTTTATTTCAGTCATAATATACTAACATATTTTTGCTGTGTAGTGGACCGCGCGTGCATAGCCTCTCGCGGGCGAGCCTTTCTCTAAACACGCCAGTTTAACGGGGGTAGGGTTAAAAAAGTGAAGTGAAGTGAAGTGAGGGGGCTATGAAGGTGATCATGTCATCTCGTCATCTCCGCAGCAGTGGATGCGCCAGTCATTCACGTTTCCTATGAATTACATAATCTGCAATTATTTTTCCATTAGTTTATATAAAAGCAGACATTTCACTTTCTGTAAGTATATATTTTTCACGTCTGTGAGGCGAGTATACACAGAGTTTCGGTTCATTTTCTGACGCGCTCAAGTTCGCTCAACCAATCGGGAATAGCGCTGTATCTCTGTTTACTTTCATTACTTTACAACATCATAACGTTTTGTCTTCATTGTGCGTGCACTTAAATAAAAGTAAAGTCTTATAAAGGCTATGTATCTTATATAGGTTTATTATATAGTTTTTGCCCATTAATCTGACAACACCTGTGACTCACCCAGAGTTTTCTGATACACACACCCAGAGTTTTCTGGCTACGCGAGTGTTACACATGATAAAATATAAAGGCTCACTCTGTTAACATTTACTTTGCTTAAATTCGATGCAAATAAGAAACTAATTATATTTAATATAAATTCAAAATTTGTACTGTAATTTTGGTACTGTGATTGTAAATTCGTTTAGTGTTTTAATTGTATTTTATATTAATTTCAGGTAATAAATCTACTATAAATTTAAAGAACACAAAAATATAAGATGACAAAAAAGAAAACCTACATATGTAGCTTTTCTGATTACACATGATAAAATCTAAAGGCTCCCATTTTAACACTTACTTTGATTAAATTTGATTCTAATAAGATTTAATTTAATTAAAATTCTACATTATGAATTCGTTTAACTACAATGTTTCACTTGATTTTTATCCGCTACTACGTGCAGCTCTAAAGGAGCTGCGGCTCATTAATCCAGCAGAGAATAAACTAAGGCATGAGGCGTCAGTTTATAGTTATATAGCGCCACTCAGCGGTAAAAGCCAGCAAACGCACAAACCCAAATGCGGCCGCCGAGCGCCGCGGTAAAACCAGAATACCGCTTAAGTAACATCTGTACACTAAGTTAATTCTACTCTCTTCTTCTTGAATATGATCTTAAGGTGCTAACTCTCCCTCTCTCTCTCTCTCTACATGCGCTGGGTGTGATGAGACGTGTGTAAGACGTTTGGCGTCTTGCCGAGTTTAGACAGACTGTCCATTTTTTCACCACTTTTCTTTTCTTAGTGAATGTTGTTAGCAAAATGGAGCTAATAGATTAGCGTGAGAGAGTGGGCGGGGCACCATGGCCTGTGAGTCCGGTGTGGAGACTTTGTCTCTCCGACATGGCGTTAGGTGTGTGCTGGGGGACGGTGTACAGGTAGAGGAGTTGCTGTTAGTGGTGGGAGAGCAGGTCGGGTGTGAGAGTATCTACTCTGCCTCCCAGATAAACAAGGTGATGATGGTGTTTCTCACAAATATGAATCTTGTGAGCACGATAATAAAGACTGGAATTTGTGTGAGAGGATCCACGGTACACAGATACCCCGCTGTCTGTCCCTGCATCGTGAGTGATGATCTCTAACGTGCCCCCATTTATTAAGGACGAGGCAATAATGAAGGAGCTGACCCGCTTTGGAAAGTTCGTCTGTCCTATGAGAGCTCCAACATGAGACACATCCTGTCTTTACAACCGGAAAATTTTAATGGTTTTAAATAAACAAGAACAGACATTAAATGTAGATTTTTTAAGTGTAAAGAGGGGAACAGCAGTCATTGCCACCAAGGAGTGGCTGAGGTTTTTCGAGTATGGGGACGTAGGACATAAAAGGCTAAACTGTCCACACGGAGCTGTGCTTGAACCTGAGGCTCGAACACCCTGAACACACCGCACCCGGCGGTGACACCAACACTGACACCATTGTAAACAGTGCGAGTACAGAATCCACCACTGACAGTGACCCCGTCCCTAATACTGACTCCACCCACAATGTCTGCAATGGAGAGATACAGGAGCAACAGACCATCAGACCACCACCGACACCCAAAGACACACAGACAGAAAACACTGCAGCTAAACCCAGGAAAAAAAAGAGAGGAGACTCCCACTACAGAACCCACTAACGAACCCACTACTACCATCACAATGAGGAAAACACAAAGTGAGACTCTGAGTGCAGCAGCACAGGATAGTGAGGGAGCAGCGTGCACACGCACACACACACACACACACACAGACACCCCTATGGACATTAAGGAACAAGCAAACCCCTTTTTCTCGGAGCAACTAAATCACATGCAGATGCCGGAAGTAAAAAAAAAAGACGCTTAGTAAAAACACTACTACAAAGTACGGAGAAAAAAAAAGGCCACTGTCACTTAGGAGAACAGAGACAGTAGTTTGTATATTAATAATTTGTATATATATCTATAATCTCACAGTAAAGAGTGTATAAAACTCTCTCTCTGTCTCTCTCTCTCTAACACCTCCTGGTTCATCTCTGGATGAACATCTGTACAACTTCCACTCTTTGTTCTTCAGGATTTCCCCAGGACGTGTTAAAATGGTTCGTGTCCTTTTTGGCGTTCATACCACCAAGCGTTTGGCTAAACATATAAATACTCAAAGTCTTTTATTGTTAATAAACAGAGACCTTTCTGACAAACAAAGTGTGTGTTTGTGTGTGTGCGTATATGACTGTGTCTTTCCTGGAGTCAGTAAGATTGTCGAGCACAGCGGTCAGACCAAGAGACTCGTTTATTTAAATACGAAACTTTAAAACTTTACATACACACACACACACACAAAGTTGCAGACAGAGGTTCACAGCCAGACTAAAATTTTCCCTTTTGATGATTTCTTTGAGTGGTTCAAAATGAACTAAATCTTGTGATAATTTGTCTGATTTTCTTTTTACTTAAACTGTATGATGTAAAACTGTGTATGTGTGTGAGAGAGAGAGAGAGAGAAAGAGAGAGAGAGAGAGAGAGAGAGAGAGAGAGAGAGATGTCAGTGTTCTGATGCATCATCATTTCTCTTCCAGGCTGTGTTGGTGTGATCTCACAGATGAAAGCTGTAGATTTCTGTCCTCAGTTCTCAGCTCAAACTCCTCCAGTCTGAGAGAACTGGACCTGAGTGACAATAACCTGCAGGATTCAGGAGTGAAGCTGCTCTCTGCTGGACTGGAGAATCCACACTGTACACTGGAGATACTCAGGTCAGATCATCACTTTCACATTCTGTTTATCTGATTGTCATTATTATAGTATAAACCTAATAATAGTAAAATGTAGAGCAACAAGTCTGATGTATAACAAGAGACTGAGAAAATATTAAACATTTTATTATTTAAACCTTTCAAATATAAATTTTTAATCATCAGTGATACATTTAACTCTGTTCTAATGTTTCAATGGTTAATAACCAGGTTAAACTACACAATAAACTCACGTTTTATTTATTTTATCTGAAAATGCATTCTGGGTACAGAAGATCGTCTCGGGTTACTTTGCTGTAACCCTGTTTCCTGAAAACGCGGAAACGAGATGCTGCGTGAAAACGCTATGGGAACATCTTGTCATGTTGCCGGTTGTGAAGCATGTGTGTATCAAACACGCCAAATTTTTGGCTTTTATAACCTCGGTCGGGTGACGTCATCTGATAAGACGCACCTGCAGGTTATAAATAGAAGTGAACCAGAAACATTCCTCAGATTGATTTGTCTGAACGGACGTCCGGTCACGTAGGCAGTGCGGCATTGGGACGCAGCATCTCGTTCCCGCCTTTTCAGGGAACAGGGTTACAGCAAAGTAACCCGAGACGTTCCCTTTCAAAGGCTACACCCGATGCTGCGTGAAAACGCTATGGGAACAAGAGTGCCAACGCCGCCGCACTGCAAGTGTCTGGACTCCAAGGTTGTGTTGCGTGTGCGCACAAACCCGAGAAGGTCTCAGAACTATGTCTGGGTAGCTGACTCGAGGACCCGTGAGCCCGGAGTAGCATGAACATCCAAACTATAAATGTAACAAATGTGTGCGGAGAGGACAACCCTCCGTGTCACACACTTGCTGCAGGGGAATACCTCATGCTAGTGCAATAGATGAGGCGATCCCCCTGGTTGAATAAGCCCTGATTCCTAGATGCGAAGTGAGCCCACGCGCCTCATAGGAGAGGGCAATAGCATCTCTCACGCAGCTTGCAGCCCTAAAACATGTAAAAGCTGCTCTGACTTACGCCACTGGCTAATGCAGTGGACGTAAATCTGAAGAGCACGTACTGGACACAGTAAGTGAAGTCTCTCCTGCTCCGAAGCTGTAAAGGCGGAGGACAGAAGGCTTCAAAACAATAGGATGCATATTGGCAAATGTGTGCGGAGAGGACCAACCCTCCGAGTCACACACTTGCTGCAAGGGAATACCTCTTGCTAGTGCAATAGATGAGGCGATTCCCCTGGTTGAATGAGCCCTAATTCCTAGAGGCGAAGTGAGCCCACGCGCCTCATAGGAGAGGGCAATAGCATCTCTCACGCAGCTTGCGGCCCCAAAACATGTAAAAGCTGCTCTGACTTATGCCACTGGCTGATGCGGTGGACGTAAATCTGAAGAGCACGTACTGGACACAGTGAGTGAAGTCTCTCCTGCTCCGAAGCTGTAAAGGCGGAGGACAGAAGGCTTCAAAAACAATAGGGTGCATGTTGGGAATGGAACTTTTGGAAGATAGTTAGTGAGGATGCAAAATGGCCCTGACTAGCCCAGGGGCAAAGTCTAAGCAGGATGGGGAGACTGACAGATCTCCGATCCTCTTAGAGAGGTAACACCATTTAGAAAAACCATCTTGAGGGTCAGAAACCTGTGGTGCTGACTCTAGTGGTTCAACAAGGGGGCACAAGCCCGAGGACAAATTTTCCTGCAAAAACTCCAGCACTGAAACAATTTGGCAGTGGACTGGGTCTACCTGCTTCGTCATGCACCAACTTTCAAATACATTTCATTTGAGGGCATAAGCTCTTCTAGGGGAGGCATCCCTAGCACTTAGAATAGTCTTAATTACGCTGGCTGGAAGACCAGCTTGACTTAGTTGGTCCTGTTCAAGGACCGCCGAGGCGTCCAGACGCAGGGGCTGGAAGTCAGAGAGTAGTAAAGGGGACATTTGCTGATCTTGCAAGGCAAAGAGGTCCACCTCTGCTACATGAAATTTTCCCAGAATGTAAATCGCCCTGAGGGACAGGAACCTGGTGCGCTAGCTATTTAGCGGCACGAGCACAGTCTGCCCTGGCGATTAATATATGAGACTGCCATAGTGTTGTACACCCGCACTAGGACATGGTAGTCCCAACTGCTGGAGGAAGTGCTTTAGGGCCAGAAATAGAGCCATCATTTTGAGGCAATTGATGTGCCGCGCAAGAAAATGGCCTCTCCAGCTCCCTTGGGCTGGACGGTCATCTAAGACCGCACCCCAGCCCATGAGGGAAGCGTCTGTCATTAGCATCTGCGACGACAAGACAAACTTAGAGTGGGACCTCAGAGTTAGAAACCGGTGTCTGAACCACATAGGAAGGGTACGAAGCACCTTGCGCGTAGCCCTTATTGGGGATTGGCCCAGAGTGAAATCCCCTGGTTCTTAGCCACAACTGGAATGCTCTCATGTGCAGAAGGCCCAAAGGTGTCACCGTGGATACAACTGCCATGAGAGCTAAGATCTCTGAAAGTGATGGTCACTTTCTGGTCTAGCTTGATTTCCTTGAGGGTGTTGAGAATGGATTCGACACGAGCGGGAGACAGCTGTGCCCGCTTACGCTCAAATCCCATGTGACACCCAAATATGTTGTCCTCTGAACAGGAAAGAGCATGCTTTCATGGCGTTGGATCTCAATCCTAAGAAACAAAGATTAGCTAGGACGACATGCTGATGTCGAAGCGCTAGCTACTGAGACTGGGCCAGCCAGTCATGTAATTCAAATACGGATGCTCTGGAGTCGTAAGAGCCAGAACTACATCCATGTATTTTGTGTATGTGCGGGTGAGAGAGCTAGACCAAATGGAAGGACCCGATACTGGTAAGCTTCGCCCCAGATGCGCACTTTCCAGTTTCATGGAAGTGGAGACCACGCTATTGACACGCGGAGGGTGATGTGAGAACTGAATCCTGTAGTTTCTCTCTACAGTGCTTAGTACCCAAGGAGATATACTTGGCAGAAGCTTTCACGCTGCCAGTTTCACAGAAAGGGGCAAAGTCTGGCGGCTTGGTTAAACAGGGGGGATGTTAGATGTTCGGCATCCTGAAACATAGCAGGAAAAAAACGAAGAACTAACATTTTATTGGACACTGGTGTTGCCATAAACACCAGTGGTGGCAGAGCAAGAACATTGACCTGCTGCCTAAAAAGCTTTTCCCTCCAGGGAAGATAAAAAGTCTACACAGCTTGAAAGGAAGTAATAGCTTTTCAGGAAGGATGATGTCCCAGGAGAGAGATAGCCTGGAAGCGTCTCTTCTATCTGGGTGTCATCATATATAAATAAATAAGTTGATGGCAGGAAAACAGGGAATGAATACAGCTTACTCCATGAAAGGGTTAACTCATAGGAGATTGCTAAGAAAAGGGGAGAGAGCGTAGTTGAGGCTCCGCTGTGTCTGTAGAATAATTTATACACTCAGGTGTAAAATATTCATTCACTTTAAATATACAGTAAACAATAAACCCTGCCTTTTGCAAAGTGAAAGTGAGTGCTGTTGATCAAAAGGCTGATAAATGCGCATGCAGATATCAGCAGATTTATCGATAAAACTGCAGACATACTCCCTATGAAATGCAACAATTAATATATATTCAGCAAAAAAAGAAACGCCCCTTTTTCAGGACTCTGTATTTCAACAATAATGTTGTAAAAATCCAAATAACTTCAACAGATAACAGATCTTCATTGTAAAGGGTTTAAACAATGTTTTCCATGCATGTTCAATTAACCATAATCAATTAATTAACATGCACCTGTGGAATGCTCGTTAAGACCATAACAGCTTACAGAAACTAGGCATTTAAGGTCACAATTCTAAAAACGCAGGACACTAAAGAGACTTGTCTACCGACTGTGAAAAACACCCAAAGAAAGATGCCCAGGGTCCCTGCTCATCTGCATGAACGTGCATTAGGCATGCTGCAGGGAGGCATGAGGACTGCTGATGTGGCTAGGGCAATAAATTGCCATGTCCGCACTGTGAGACGCCTAAGACGGCGCTACAGGGAGACAGGAAGGACAGCTGATCATCCTCACAGTGGAAGACCACGTGTAACAACACCTGCACAGGATCGGTACATCCGAAAATCACACCTGTGTGACAGGTACAGGATGGCCACAACAACTGCCCGAGTGACACCAGGAACACACAATCCCTCCATCAGTGCTCAGACTGTCCGCAATAGGCAGTCCATGAGGAGGAGATGCACTGCAGTACTTCAAGCAGCTGGTGGCCACACCAGATACTGACTGGTACTTTTGATTTTGAGCCTCCCTTCATTCAGGGACACATTGGGAAACATTTTTAGTTTATGTCTTATGGTGTTGACTCTTTTAGTGTTCATACAAATATTTACACATTAAGTTTACTGAAAGTAAAAACAGTTGAAAGTCACAGGACGTTTCTTTTTTTGCTGAGTATATATAGTCTATTCGCTAAATACAACGCGACAGCACGCTCCGAGGTGAACCCCCACAGAACCCACCAGTTACTGTAATCCCTCTTCTCACCTTTCATTCATGATAGGTGTGAAGTTATCAAACCGGTTTCGCTGATGGGGGAATTGGCTGTATTAGGGTTTTTAAAACAAAATAAGACCGAGCTGACGTCTTTGCCTAAAATGTATTTCGCCAGCAAAACATAAAATAAATTGAAAATAAAATGTTAGATGGTACCAATTAAATCAGGCTTCATAGTTGGATTTTATCATGAGTATAATTCATACATTTACTGAATATATTCAGATTTTGTAAAATAACGAAAACTGATGTCTCCGTTTCCTTCCTCCTTTCATTTGTCCGCATCGCCATTCTTTCCTCGTTTTCATCTGTGTATTTAAGTAAAATATAGTTTGCATAAAGGTCTAAATATTCCTTTTTATTTATGGACAGGTGTATTATGCTTGATCTGCATTATTGCATTATGTTTCAAGACATGCTTCATTTTACCTTAGTTAAATTTACACATTTACACCTTACAGTGTGAACACACTGAAATCTAATGCCACGAAAAGACAACAAATCATCTGTTCAATAAAAAATAAAAGCTTAGAGATGACCATTTTGTCATATTTTTGTGTTCATTGGATTGAATTGAAACATAAGTATTATTATTTCTGATATATGCATATATGTTACAATAATGGTCGTTAAGGAAGTTTGTTGGGGTGGGGGTGGTGGTTTCCTACTAAACCACGCTGCTGTTTCACGCAGTACATGGCCAATAAACCAGACAAGTTTGGTATCAAGTTACAAAATACATGTTGAACGCAATTCCCTATCTAGGGAAAGACGACAGTAGGACAGCTGGTCAGCGGTAATGAGACACCGTTGTAATGCGTATTGTGGAGCCTTTCTTGGAGAAAGGAAGAAATATATCGCTCACAATTTACCAGGTAAAACGAAAGAAAAATGTATGCGTTCTGACCACAATGCATCAGGCAGCTTTAACTGATAATGACGAAAAGAAACTGCCTGAAACAATTTCCTACTACAACAGCACTAAAGTTGGCGTTAATGTTATGGATCAAATGGTGCGGCTGTATTCAGTAAAGAGAGTAAAGAGAGGCACCCGGCGCTGGTCTGTGGCTGTGTTTTACAACCTAGACCTGGCAGCAATTAATGCACATATTCTATATAAACAGTGCATGAATGTGACCATAAGCAGCAGGAGATTTATTCTGGAGTTGGTAAAGTAACTATGTGCGCACCAGAAAACGGCAAAGGCAGCAGGGGCAATGGCATTCTCGTGTTTACCTTACCGTGTTACCGTGTTTACGTACTGTACAATGTAATTTTTTTTTTTATGAATTACTGTAAATAAAACTACATATGCAGTTGATTTACCAGAAAGGACTTTTCTGTTTTTTGTGTGCTTAACTAAACTTCAGGGTCAAGTAATAGCGATTTTATTTGAAAAGTATTTATATATATATATATATATATATATATATATATATATATATATATATATATATATATATCAGAGGTGGGACAAAGTCATTGTTTGGCAAGTCACAAGTAAGTCTCAATTCATTGCCCTCAAGTCCCGAGTCAAGTCCCGAGTCAAGACAGGCAAGTCACGAGTCAAGTCCCAAGTCCTACGGTTTGACTTTCGAGTCTTTTTAAGTCTTTTTATCAGAAAAATAAAATGTATACAGATTATATATAGTTGTAAGATCTGTATTTATTAAACAAACCTTTTTTTATGAAAGAACATTGCTCAGATACATAAAAATACAAATGTTAGTAAATGCTAGTAGCAATGTAAAATGGTAGCACATATTCTCAATGAAGTAGGCTACTTCATACAAACAATAACGTTTTCTTCACATAACATTAAAGAACTTTGCTCCCTACCTTGTGTGATACACTCACTTAGGCTACCTCATGCTGTGTCGAAGTTTGTTCCCCCATCAGGATGCGTTTTTTAGCCCCACCCCCGTGAAAAGGGCACAGGGAACGCGCATTTAGGAGAAGGCTCGCCCGCGAAGGGTTATGCGCGAACCACTGAGATTCTACGGAGCGCGGTAAAGAATAAAAAGGACAGTTAGTGTAGCCAACAGGATGTGTTTCCCTTGTTATCTTGGACATATTTAGAATGATGAACCTCGGCTGAGTCACTTGTAGGCTGTAAACATGTTAGTATTTTGTCTGATATTTCATATCAAATATGCCTTTTCAGCAAAACCATAATGCCAAAATAGAGACCCGTCAGATACAGTCTCAAGACATTAATAATAATAATAGTAATAATAATTATTATTATATATAAATTAATAATAATTATTATTATATTATAATTAAATATTATAATATTAATAATAATAATAATAATAATAATTATTATTATTATTATTATGCGAGATAATTAGCATTTTATCCGCGTGATGTGAATTCATTAGGTCACATTATTTGAATAAACCCAAACTGCATATGAAAGAAATCAGCACTCGTAGTGGTCCATTTCTTTGTATTAAATATATACTTTATTTAAAAGAAATCCCTTGATAAAATAGCATAAACAAATCATGGGTAGTGTATACCAGTGATTAAATATAAACAATACAACGCATGTACTGACATGTTTACAGCCTACAAGTGACTCAGCCGAGGTTCATCATTCTAAATATGTCCAAGATAACAAGGGAAACACATCCTGATGGCTAGAGTTCGTCAGAGGATTAAAAAACGCTAACAATTTCCTTTTTGGTCTTTACTGCGTTCTGTAGAAGCTCAGTGGTCCGCGCATATAGACAATGTTTTATAGCCAAATGAAGCTACCTTCGGTATCATTTCGCGAACTGGCGCGTGCATGTTGTTGTCACTGTAACATTTTCTACATACACAAAAGACCCATTACTCTCAAATATTGTTTACGAATCTGTCTAAATCTGTGTTGGTGAGCACTTCTCTTTTGCCAAGATAATCCATCCCACCTCACAGGTGTGGCATATTAAGGTGCTGATTAGACAGCATGAATATTACACAGGTGTGCCTTAGACTGTCCACAATAAAAGGCCACTCTGAAATGTGCAGTGTGATCACACAGCACAATGCCACAGATGTCGCAACCTTTGAGGGAGCGTGCAGTTTGCATTCTGACTGCAGGAATGTCTACCAGAGCTGTTGCTCATGAAATTAATGTTTTCTCTACCATAAGCCATCTTCAAAGGCATTTCAGAGAATTTGGCAGTACATCCAACCGGCCTCACAACCGCAGGCCACGTGTACCCACACCAGCCCAGGACCTCCACATCCAGCATGTTCACCTCCATGATTGTCTGAGACCAGCCACCCGGACAGCTGCAGCAACAATCGTTTTGCATGATCGAAGAATTTCTGCACAAACTGTCAGAAGTAGCTCATCTGCATGGTCGTCGTCCTCACCGAGGTCTGGACCTGAATGCAGTTTGTCGTCGTAATCGACTTGAGTGGGCAAATGCTCATATTCGATGGTGTCTCGCACGTTGGAGAGGTGTTCTGTTCACAGATTAGTCCCTGTTTTCACTGTTC